>NW_027365378.1:0-118162 GCF_046119375.1 Phyllobates terribilis
TCTCTTTGAATCTTCTTTATCATGCTAGGATTAACAGGAAAAAGCTAAAAATTTCAGAATTGCACCGTGCAATGTGGAGATATTACTGTTTGTGCATTTACAATATTCATTGATTTTTGCCATTGAAAAACATGTTTTTCATATACCAGAAATGTTTGAAGCTACTGACTGAATGAAAGGAGCTGGCATCTCACTCTCTTTGAATCTTCTTTATCATGCTAGGATTAGCAGGAAAAAGCAAAAAATTTCAGAATTGCACCTTGCAATGTGGAGATATTACTGTTTGTGCATTTACAATATTCATTGATTTTTGCCATTGAAAAACATGTTTTTCATATACCAGAAATGTTTGAAGCTACTGACTGAATGAAAGGAGCTGTCATCTCACTCTCTTTGAATCTTCTTTATCATGCTAGGATTAACAGGAAAAAGCAAAAAATTTCAGAATTGCACCTTGCAATGTGGAGATATTACTGTTTGTGCATTTACAATATTCATTGATTTTTGCCATTGAAAAACATGTTTTTCATATACCAGAAATGTTTGAAGCTACTGACTGAATGAAAGGAGCTGGCATCTCACTCTCTTTGAATCTTCTTTATCATGCTAGGATTAACAGGAAAAAGCTAAAAATTTCAGAATTGCACCGTGCAATGTGGAGATATTACTGTTTGTGCATTTACAATATTCATTGATTTTTGCCATTGAAAAACATGTTTTTCATATACCAGAAATGTTTGAAGCTACTGACTGAATGAAAGGAGCTGGCATCTCACTCTCTTTGAATCTTCTTTATCATGCTAGGATTAGCAGGAAAAAGCAAAACATTTCAGAATTGCACCTTGCAATGTGGAGATATTACTGTTTGTGCATTTACAATATTCATTGATTTTTGCCATTGAAAAACATGTTTTTCATATACCAGAAATGTTTGAAGCTACTGACTGAATGAAAGGAGCTGGCATCTCACTCTCTTTGAATCTTCTTTATCATGCTAGGATTAACAGGAAAAAGCTAAAAATTTCAGAATTGCACTGTGCAATGTGGAGATATTACTGTTTGTGCATTTACAATATTCATTGATTTTTGCCATTGAAAAACATGTTTTTCATATACCAGAAATGTTTGAAGCTACTGACTGAATGAAAGGAGCTGGCATCTCACTCTCTTTGAATCTTCTTTATCATGCTAGGATTAGCAGGAAAAAGCAAAAAATTTCAGAATTGCACCTTGCAATGTGGAGATATTACTGTTTGTGCATTTACAATATTCATTGATTTTTGCCATTGAAAAACATGTTTTTCATATACCAGAAATGTTTGAAGCTACTGACTGAATGAAAGGAGCTGGCATCTCACTCTCTTTGAATCTTCTTTATCATGCTAGGATTAGCAGGAAAAAGCAAAAAATTTCAGAATTGCACCTTGCAATGTGGAGATATTACTGTTTGTGCATTTACAATATTCATTGATTTTTGCCATTGAAAAACATGTTTTTCATATACCAGAAATGTTTGAAGCTACTGACTGAATGAAAGGAGCTGGCATCTCACTCTCTTTGAATCTTCTTTATCATGCTAGGATTAGCAGGAAAAAGCAAAAAATTTCAGAATTGCACCTTGCAATGTGGAGATATTACTGTTTGTGCATTTACAATATTCATTGATTTTTGCCATTGAAAAACATGTTTTTCATATACCAGAAATGTTTGAAGCTACTGACTGAATGAAAGGAGCTGGCATCTCACTCTCTTTGAATCTTCTTTATCATGCTAGGATTAGCAGGAAAAAGCAAAAAATTTCAGAATTGCACCTTGCAATGTGGAGATATTACTGTTTGTGCATTTACAATATTCATTGATTTTTGCCATTGAAAAACATGTTTTTCATATACCAGAAATGTTTGAAGCTACTGACTGAATGAAAGGAGCTGGCATCTCACTCTCTTTGAATCTTCTTTATCATGCTAGGATTAACAGGAAAAAGCTAAAAATTTCAGAATTGCACCGTGCAATGTGGAGATATTACTGTTTGTGCATTTACAATATTCATTGATTTTTGCCATTGAAAAACATGTTTTTCATATACCAGAAATGTTTGAAGCTACTGACTGAATGAAAGGAGCTGGCATCTCACTCTCTTTGAATCTTCTTTATCATGCTAGGATTAGCAGGAAAAAGCAAAAAATTTCAGAATTGCACCTTGCAATGTGGAGATATTACTGTTTGTGCATTTACAATATTCATTGATTTTTGCCATTGAAAAACATGTTTTTCATATACCAGAAATGTTTGAAGCTACTGACTGAATGAAAGGAGCTGGCATCTCACTCTCTTTGAATCTTCTTTATCATGCTAGGATTAACAGGAAAAAGCTAAAAATTTCAGAATTGCACCGTGCAATGTGGAGATATTACTGTTTGTGCATTTACAATATTCATTGATTTTTGCCATTGAAAAACATGTTTTTCATATACCAGAAATGTTTGAAGCTACTGACTGAATGAAAGGAGCTGGCATCTCACTCTCTTTGAATCTTCTTTATCATGCTAGGATTAGCAGGAAAAAGCAAAAAATTTCAGAATTGCACCTTGCAATGTGGAGATATTACTGTTTGTGCATTTACAATATTCATTGATTTTTGCCATTGAAAAACATGTTTTTCATATACCAGAAATGTTTGAAGCTACTGACTGAATGAAAGGAGCTGGCATCTCACTCTCTTTGAATCTTCTTTATCATGCTAGGATTAACAGGAAAAAGCTAAAAATTTCAGAATTGCACCGTGCAATGTGGAGATATTACTGTTTGTGCATTTACAATATTCATTGATTTTTGCCATTGAAAAACATGTTTTTCATATACCAGAAATGTTTGAAGCTACTGACTGAATGAAAGGAGCTGGCATCTCACTCTCTTTGAATCTTCTTTATCATGCTAGGATTAGCAGGAAAAAGCAAAAAATTTCAGAATTGCACCTTGCAATGTGGAGATATTACTGTTTGTGCATTTACAATATTCATTGATTTTTGCCATTGAAAAACATGTTTTTCATATACCAGAAATGTTTGAAGCTACTGACTGAATGAAAGGAGCTGGCATCTCACTCTCTTTGAATCTTCTTTATCATGCTAGGATTAACAGGAAAAAGCAAAAAATTTCAGAATTGCACCTTGCAATGTGGAGATATTACTGTTTGTGCATTTACAATATTCATTGATTTTTGCCATTGAAAAACATGTTTTTCATATACCAGAAATGTTTGAAGATACTGACTGAATGAAAGGAGCTGGCATCTCACTCTCTTTGAATCTTCTTTATCATGCTAGGATTAACAGGAAAAAGCTAAAAATTTCAGAATTGCACCGTGCAATGTGGAGATATTACTGTTTGTGCATTTACAATATTCATTGATTTTTGCCATTGAAAAACATGTTTTTCATATACCAGAAATGTTTGAAGCTACTGACTGAATGAAAGGAGCTGGCATCTCACTCTCTTTGAATCTTCTTTATCATGCTAGGATTAGCAGGAAAAAGCAAAAAATTTCAGAATTGCACCTTGCAATGTGGAGATATTAGTTTGTGCATTTACAATATTCATTGATTTTTGCCATTGAAAAACATGTTTTTCATATACCAGAAATGTTTGAAGCTACTGACTGAATGAAAGGAGCTGGCATCTCACTCTCTTTGAATCTTCTTTATCATGCTAGGATTAACAGGAAAAAGCTAAAAATTTCAGAATTGCACCGTGCAATGTGGAGATATTACTGTTTGTGCATTTACAATATTCATTGATTTTTGCCATTGAAAAACATGTTTTTCATATACCAGAAATGTTTGAAGCTACTGACTGAATGAAAGGAGCTGGCATCTCACTCTCTTTGAATCTTCTTTATCATGCTAGGATTAGCAGGAAAAAGCAAAAAATTTCAGAATTGCACCTTGCAATGTGGAGATATTACTGTTTGTGCATTTACAATATTCATTGATTTTTGCCATTGAAAAACATGTTTTTCATATACCAGAAATGTTTGAAGCTACTGACTGAATGAAAGGAGCTGGCATCTCACTCTCTTTGAATCTTCTTTATCATGCTAGGATTAACAGGAAAAAGCTAAAAATTTCAGAATTGCACCGTGCAATGTGGAGATATTACTGTTTGTGCATTTACAATATTCATTGATTTTTGCCATTGAAAAACATGTTTTTCATATACCAGAAATGTTTGAAGCTACTGACTGAATGAAAGGAGCTGGCATCTCACTCTCTTTGAATCTTCTTTATCATGCTAGGATTAACAGGAAAAAGCTAAAAATTTCAGAATTGCACCGTGCAATGTGGAGATATTACTGTTTGTGCATTTACAATATTCATTGATTTTTGCCATTGAAAAACATGTTTTTCATATACCAGAAATGTTTGAAGCTACTGACTGAATGAAAGGAGCTGGCATCTCACTCTCTTTGAATCTTCTTTATCATGCTAGGATTAGCAGGAAAAAGCAAAAAATTTCAGAATTGCACCTTGCAATGTGGAGATATTACTGTTTGTGCATTTACAATATTCATTGATTTTTGCCATTGAAAAACATGTTTTTCATATACCAGAAATGTTTGAAGCTACTGACTGAATGAAAAGAGCTGGCATCTCACTCTCTTTGAATCTTCTTTATCATGCTAGGATTAACAGGAAAAAGCTAAAAATTTCAGAATTGCACCGTGCAATGTGGAGATATTACTGTTTGTGCATTTACAATATTCATTGATTTTTGCCATTGAAAAACATGTTTTTCATATACCAGAAATGTTTGAAGCTACTGACTGAATGAAAGGAGCTGGCATCTCACTCTCTTTGAATCTTCTTTATCATGCTAGGATTAACAGGAAAAAGCAAAAAATTTCAGAATTGCACCTTGCAATGTGGAGATATTACTGTTTGTGCATTTACAATATTCATTGATTTTTGCCATTGAAAAACATGTTTTTCATATACCAGAAATGTTTGAAGCTACTGACTGAATGAAAGGAGCTGGCATCTCACTCTCTTTGAATCTTCTTTATCATGCTAGGATTAACAGGAAAAAGCAAAAAATTTCAGAATTGCACCTTGCAATGTGGAGATATTACTGTTTGTGCATTTACAATATTCATTGATTTTTGCCATTGAAAAACATGTTTTTCATATACCAGAAATGTTTGAAGCTACTGACTGAATGAAAGGAGCTGGCATCTCACTCTCTTTGAATCTTCTTTATCATGCTAGGATTAACAGGAAAAAGCTAAAAATTTCAGAATTGCACCGTGCAATGTGGAGATATTACTGTTTGTGCATTTACAATATTCATTGATTTTTGCCATTGAAAAACATGTTTTTCATATACCAGAAATGTTTGAAGCTACTGACTGAATGAAAGGAGCTGGCATCTCACTCTCATTGAATCTTCTTTATCATGCTAGGATTAACAGGAAAAAGCTAAAAATTTCAGAATTGCACCGTGCAATGTGGAGATATTACTGTTTGTGCATTTACAATATTCATTGATTTTTGCCATTGAAAAACATGTTTTTCATATACCAGAAATGTTTGAAGCTACTGACTGAATGAAAGGAGCTGGCATCTCACTCTCTTTGAATCTTCTTTATCATGCTAGGATTAGCAGGAAAAAGCAAAAAATTTCAGAATTGCACCTTGCAATGTGGAGATATTACTGTTTGTGCATTTACAATATTCATTCATTTTTGCCATTGAAAAACATGTTTTTCATATACCAGAAATGTTTAAAGCTACTGACTGAATGAAAGGAGCTGGCATCTCACTCTCTTTGAATCTTCTTTATCATGCTAGGATTAACAGGAAAAAGCAAAAAATTTCAGAATTGCACCTTGCAATGTGGAGATATTACTGTTTGTGCATTTACAATATTCATTGATTTTTGCCATTGAAAAACATGTTTTTCATATACCAGAAATGTTTGAAGCTACTGACTGAATGAAAGGAGCTGGCATCTCACTCTCTTTGAATCTTCTTTATCATGCTAGGATTAACAGGAAAAAGCTAAAAATTTCAGAATTGCACCGTGCAATGTGGAGATATTACTGTTTGTGCATTTACAATATTCATTGATTTTTGCCATTGAAAAACATGTTTTTCATATACCAGAAATGTTTGAAGCTACTGACTGAATGAAAGGAGCTGGCATCTCACTCTCTTTGAATCTTCTTTATCATGCTAGGATTAGCAGGAAAAAGCAAAAAATTTCAGAATTGCACCTTGCAATGTGGAGATATTACTGTTTGTGCATTTACAATATTCATTGATTTTTGCCATTGAAAAACATGTTTTTCATATACCAGAAATGTTTGAAGCTACTGACTGAATGAAAGGAGCTGGCATCTCACTCTCTTTGAATCTTCTTTATCATGCTAGGATTAACAGGAAAAAGCTAAAAATTTCAGAATTGCACCGTGCAATGTGGAGATATTACTGTTTGTGCATTTACAATATTCATTGATTTTTGCCATTGAAAAACATGTTTTTCATATACCAGAAATGTTTGAAGCTACTGACTGAATGAAAGGAGCTGGCATCTCACTCTCTTTGAATCTTCTTTATCATGCTAGGATTAGCAGGAAAAAGCAAAAAATTTCAGAATTGCACCTTGCAATGTGGAGATATTACTGTTTGTGCATTTACAATATTCATTGATTTTTGCCATTGAAAAACATGTTTTTCATATACCAGAAATGTTTGAAGCTACTGACTGAATGAAAGGAGCTGGCATCTCACTCTCTTTGAATCTTCTTTATCATGCTAGGATTAACAGGAAAAAGCAAAAAATTTCAGAATTGCACCTTGCAATGTGGAGATATTACTGTTTGTGCATTTACAATATTCATTGATTTTTGCCATTGAAAAACATGTTTTTCATATACCAGAAATGTTTGAAGCTACTGACTGAATGAAAGGAGCTGGCATCTCACTCTCTTTGAATCTTCTTTATCATGCTAGGATTAACAGGAAAAAGCTAAAAATTTCAGAATTGCACCGTGCAATGTGGAGATATTACTGTTTGTGCATTTACAATATTCATTGATTTTTGCCATTGAAAAACATGTTTTTCATATACCAGAAATGTTTGAAGCTACTGACTGAATGAAAGGAGCTGGCATCTCACTCTCTTTGAATCTTCTTTATCATGCTAGGATTAGCAGGAAAAAGCAAAAAATTTCAGAATTGCACCTTGCAATGTGGAGATATTACTGTTTGTGCATTTACAATATTCATTGATTTTTGCCATTGAAAAACATGTTTTTCATATACCAGAAATGTTTGAAGCTACTGACTGAATGAAAGGAGCTGGCATCTCACTCTCTTTGAATCTTCTTTATCATGCTAGGATTAACAGGAAAAAGCTAAAAATTTCAGAATTGCACCGTGCAATGTGGAGATATTACTGTTTGTGCATTTACAATATTCATTGATTTTTGCCATTGAAAAACATGTTTTTCATATACCAGAAATGTTTGAAGCTACTGACTGAATGAAAGGAGCTGGCATCTCACTCTCTTTGAATCTTCTTTATCATGCTAGGATTAGCAGGAAAAAGCAAAAAATTTCAGAATTGCACCGTGCAATGTGGAGATATTACTGTTTGTGCATTTACAATATTCATTGATTTTTGCCATTGAAAAACATGTTTTTCATATACCAGAAATGTTTGAAGCTACTGACTGAATGAAAGGAGCTGGCATCTCACTCTCTTTGAATCTTCTTTATCATGCTAGGATTAGCAAGGAAAAAGCAAAAATTTCAGAATTGCACCTTGCAATGTGGAGATATTACTGTTTGTGCATTTACAATATTCATTGATTTTTGCCATTGAAAAACATGTTTTTCATATACCAGAAATGTTTGAAGCTACTGACTGAATGAAAGGAGCTGGCATCTCACTCTCTTTGAATCTTCTTTATCATGCTAGGATTAACAGGAAAAAGCTAAAAATTTCAGAATTGCACCGTGCAATGTGGAGATATTACTGTTTGTGCATTTACAATATTCATTGATTTTTGCCATTGAAAAACATGTTTTTCATATACCAGAAATGTTTGAAGCTACTGACTGAATGAAAGGAGCTGGCATCTCACTCTCTTTGAATCTTCTTTATCATGCTAGGATTAGCAGGAAAAAGCAAAAAATTTCAGAATTGCACCTTGCAATGTGGAGATATTACTGTTTGTGCATTTACAATATTCATTGATTTTTGCCATTGAAAAACATGTTTTTCATATACCAGAAATGTTTGAAGCTACTGACTGAATGAAAGGAGCTGGCATCTCACTCTCTTTGAATCTTCTTTATCATGCTAGGATTAACAGGAAAAAGCAAAAAATTTCAGAATTGCACCTTGCAATGTGGAGATATTACTGTTTGTGCATTTACAATATTCATTGATTTTTGCCATTGAAAAACATGTTTTTCATATACCAGAAATGTTTGAAGCTACTGACTGAATGAAAGGAGCTGGCATCTCACTCTCTTTGAATCTTCTTTATCATGCTAGGATTAACAGGAAAAAGCTAAAAATTTCAGAATTGCACCGTGCAATGTGGAGATATTACTGTTTGTGCATTTACAATATTCATTGATTTTTGCCATTGAAAAACATGTTTTTCATATACCAGAAATGTTTGAAGCTACTGACTGAATGAAAGGAGCTGGCATCTCACTCTCTTTGAATCTTCTTTATCATGCTAGGATTAGCAGGAAAAAGCAAAAAATTTCAGAATTGCACCTTGCAATGTGGAGATATTACTGTTTGTGCATTTACAATATTCATTGATTTTTGCCATTGAAAAACATGTTTTTCATATACCAGAAATGTTTGAAGCTACTGACTGAATGAAAGGAGCTGGCATCTCACTCTCTTTGAATCTTCTTTATCATGCTAGGATTAACAGGAAAAAGCTAAAAATTTCAGAATTGCACCGTGCAATGTGGAGATATTACTGTTTGTGCATTTACAATATTCATTGATTTTTGCCATTGAAAAACATGTTTTTCATATACCAGAAATGTTTGAAGCTACTGACTGAATGAAAGGAGCTGGCATCTCACTCTCTTTGAATCTTCTTTATCATGCTAGGATTAGCAGGAAAAAGCAAAAAATTTCAGAATTACACCTTGCAATGTGGAGATATTACTGTTTGTGCATTTACAATATTCATTGATTTTTGCCATTGAAAAACATGTTTTTCATATACCAGAAATGTTTGAAGCTACTGACTGAATGAAAGGAGCTGGCATCTCACTCTCTTTGAATCTTCTTTATCATGCTAGGATTAACAGGAAAAAGCAAAAAATTTCAGAATTGCACCTTGCAATGTGGAGATATTACTGTTTGTGCATTTACAATATTCATTGATTTTTGCCATTGAAAAACATGTTTTTCATATACCAGAAATGTTTGAAGCTACTGACTGAATGAAAGGAGCTGGCATCTCACTCTCTTTGAATCTTCTTTATCATGCTAGGATTAGCAGGAAAAAGCAAAAAATTTCAGAATTGCACCTTGCAATGTGGAGATATTACTGTTTGTGCATTTACAATATTCATTGATTTTTGCCATTGAAAAACATGTTTTTCATATACCAGAAATGTTTGAAGCTACTGACTGAATGAAAGGAGCTGGCATCTCACTCTCTTTGAATCTTCTTTATCATGCTAGGATTAACAGGAAAAAGCTAAAAATTTCAGAATTGCACCGTGCAATGTGGAGATATTACTGTTTGTGCATTTACAATATTCATTGATTTTTGCCATTGAAAAACATGTTTTTCATATACCAGAAATGTTTGAAGCTACTGACTGAATGAAAGGAGCTGGCATCTCACTCTCTTTGAATCTTCTTTATCATGCTAGGATTAGCAGGAAAAAGCAAAAAATTTCAGAATTGCACCTTGCAATGTGGAGATATTACTGTTTGTGCATTTACAATATTCATTGATTTTTGCCATTGAAAAACATGTTTTTCATATACCAGAAATGTTTGAAGCTACTGACTGAATGAAAGGAGCTGGCATCTCACTCTCTTTGAATCTTCTTTATCATGCTAGGATTAACAGGAAAAAGCAAAAAATTTCAGAATTGCACCTTGCAATGTGGAGATATTACTGTTTGTGCATTTACAATATTCATTGATTTTTGCCATTGAAAAACATGTTTTTCATATAACAGAAATGTTTGAAGCTACTGACTGAATGAAAGGAGCTGGCATCTCACTCTCTTTGAATCTTCTTTATCATGCTAGGATTAACAGGAAAAAGCTAAAAATTTCAGAATTGCACCGTGCAATGTGGAGATATTACTGTTTGTGCATTTACAATATTCATTGATTTTTGCCATTGAAAAACATGTTTTTCATATACCAGAAATGTTTGAAGCTACTGACTGAATGAAAGGAGCTGGCATCTCACTCTCTTTGAATCTTCTTTATCATGCTAGGATTAGCAGGAAAAAGCAAAAAATTTCAGAATTGCACCTTGCAATGTGGAGATATTACTGTTTGTGCATTTACAATATTCATTGATTTTTGCCATTGAAAAACATGTTTTTCATATACCAGAAATGTTTGAAGCTACTGACTGAATGAAAGGAGCTGGCATCTCACTCTCTTTGAATCTTCTTTATCATGCTAGGATTAACAGGAAAAAGCTAAAAATTTCAGAATTGCACCGTGCAATGTGGAGATATTACTGTTTGTGCATTTACAATATTCATTGATTTTTGCCATTGAAAAACATGTTTTTCATATACCAGAAATGTTTGAAGCTACTGACTGAATGAAAGGAGCTGGCATCTCACTCTCTTTGAATCTTCTTTATCATGCTAGGATTAGCAGGAAAAAGCAAAAAATTTCAGAATTACACCTTGCAATGTGGAGATATTACTGTTTGTGCATTTACAATATTCATTGATTTTTGCCATTGAAAAACATGTTTTTCATATACCAGAAATGTTTGAAGCTACTGACTGAATGAAAGGAGCTGGCATCTCACTCTCTTTGAATCTTCTTTATCATGCTAGGATTAACAGGAAAAAGCAAAAAATTTCAGAATTGCACCTTGCAATGTGGAGATATTACTGTTTGTGCATTTACAATATTCATTGATTTTTGCCATTGAAAAACATGTTTTTCATATACCAGAAATGTTTGAAGCTACTGACTGAATGAAAGGAGCTGGCATCTCACTCTCTTTGAATCTTCTTTATCATGCTAGGATTAGCAGGAAAAAGCAAAAAATTTCAGAATTGCACCTTGCAATGTGGAGATATTACTGTTTGTGCATTTACAATATTCATTGATTTTTGCCATTGAAAAACATGTTTTTCATATACCAGAAATGTTTGAAGCTACTGACTGAATGAAAGGAGCTGGCATCTCACTCTCTTTGAATCTTCTTTATCATGCTAGGATTAACAGGAAAAAGCTAAAAATTTCAGAATTGCACCGTGCAATGTGGAGATATTACTGTTTGTGCATTTACAATATTCATTGATTTTTGCCATTGAAAAACATGTTTTTCATATACCAGAAATGTTTGAAGCTACTGACTGAATGAAAGGAGCTGGCATCTCACTCTCTTTGAATCTTCTTTATCATGCTAGGATTAGCAGGAAAAAGCAAAAAAATTCAGAATTGCACCTTGCAATGTGGAGATATTACTGTTTGTGCATTTACAATATTCATTGATTTTTGCCATTGAAAAACATGTTTTTCATATACCAGAAATGTTTGAAGCTACTGACTGAATGAAAGGAGCTGGCATCTCACTCTCTTTGAATCTTCTTTATCATGCTAGGATTAGCAGGAAAAAGCAAAAAATTTCAGAATTGCACCTTGCAATGTGGAGATATTACTGTTTGTGCATTTACAATATTCATTGATTTTTGCCATTGAAAAACATGTTTTTCATATACCAGAAATGTTTGAAGCTACTGACTGAATGAAAGGAGCTGGCATCTCACTCTCTTTGAATCTTCTTTATCATGCTAGGATTAACAGGAAAAAGCAAAAAATTTCAGAATTGCACCTTGCAATGTGGAGATATTACTGTTTGTGCATTTACAATATTCATTGATTTTTGCCATTGAAAAACGTCCAGAAATGTTTGAAGCTACTGACTGAATGAAAGGAGCTGGCATCTCACTCTCTTTGAATCTTCTTTATCATGCTAGGATTAGCAGGAAAAAGCAAAAAATTTCAGAATTGCACCTTGCAATGTGGAGATATTACTGTTTGTGCATTTACAATATTCATTGATTTTTGCCATTGAAAAACATCATGTTATTCATATACCAGAAATGTTTGAAGCTACTGACTGAATGAAAGGAGCTGGCATCTCACTCTCTTTGAATCTTCTTTATCATGCTAGGATTAGCAGGAAAAAGCAAAAAATTTCCGAATTGCACCTTGCAATGTGGAGATATTACTGTTTGTGCATTTACAATATTCATTGATTTTTGCCATTGAAAAACATGTTTTTCATATACCAGAAATGTTTGAAGCTACTAACTGAATGAAAGGAGCTGGCATCTCACTCTCTTTGAATCTTCTTTATCATGCTAGGATTAACAGGAAAAAGCAAAAAATTTCAGAATTGCACCTTGCAATGTGGAGATATTACTGTTTGTGCATTTACAATATTCATTGATTTTTGCCATTGAAAAACGTCCAGAAATGTTTGAAGCTACTGACTGAATGAAAGGAGCTGGCATCTCACTCTCTTTGAATCTTCTTTATCATGCTAGGATTAGCAGGAAAAAGCAAAAAATTTCAGAATTGCACCTTGCAATGTGGAGATATTACTGTTTGTGCATTTACAATATTCATTGATTTTTGCCATTGAAAAACATGTTTTTCATATACCAGAAATGTTTGAAGCTACTGACTGAATGAAAGGAGCTGGCATCTCACTCTCTTTGAATCTTCTTTATCATGCTAGGATTAACAGGAAAAAGCAAAAAATTTCAGAATTGCACCTTGCAATGTGGAGATATTACTGTTTGTGCATTTACAATATTCATTGATTTTTGCCATTGAAAAACGTCCAGAAATGTTTGAAGCTACTGACTGAATGAAAGGAGCTGGCATCTCACTCTCTTTGAATCTTCTTTATCATGCTAGGATTAGCAGGAAAAAGCAAAAAATTTCAGAATTGCACCTTGCAATGTGGAGATATTACTGTTTGTGCATTTACAATATTCATTGATTTTTGCCATTGAAAAACATGTTTTTCATATACCAGAAATGTTTGAAGCTACTGACTGAATGAAAGGAGCTGGCATCTCACTCTCTTTGAATCTTCTTTATCATGCTAGGATTAGCAGGATGAAGCAAAAAATTTCAGAATTGCACCTTGCAATGTGGAGATATTACTGTTTGTGCATTTACAATATTCATTGATTTTTGCCATTGAAAACCATGTTTTTCATATACCAGAAATGTTTGAAGCTACTGACTGAATGAAAGGAGCTGGCATCTCACTCTCTTTGAATCTTCTTTATCATGCTAGGATTAGCAGGAAAAAGCAAAAAATTTCAGAATTGCACCTTGCAATGTGGAGATATTACTGTTTGTGCATTTACAATATTCATTGATTTTTGCCATTGAAAAACGTCCAGAAATGTTTGAAGCTACTGACTGAATGAAAGGAGCTGGCATCTCACTCTCTTTGAATCTTCTTTATCATGCTAGGATTAGCAGGAAAAAGCAAAAAATTTCAGAATTGCACCGTGCAATGTGGAGATATTACTGTTTGTGCATTTACAATATTCATTGATTTTTGCCATTGAAAAACATGTTTTTCATATACCAGAAATGTTTGAAGCTACTGACTGAATGAAAGGAGCTGGCATCTCACTCTCTTTGAATCTTCTTTATCATGCTAGGATTAGCAGGAAAAAGCAAAAAATTTCAGAATTGCACCTTGCAATGTGGAGATATTACTGTTTGTGCATTTACAATATTCATTGATTTTTGCCATTGAAAAACATGTTTTTCATATACCAGAAATGTTTGAAGCTACTGACTGAATGAAAGGAGCTGGCATCTCACTCTCTTTGAATCTTCTTTATCATGCTAGGATTAGCAGGAAAAAGCAAAAAATTTCAGAATTGCACCTTGCAATGTGGAGATATTACTGTTTGTGCATTTACAATATTCATTGATTTTTGCCGTTGAAAAACATGTTTTTCATATACCAGAAATGTTTGAAGCTACTGACTGAATGAAAGGAGCTGGCATCTCACTCTCTTTGAATCTTCATTATCATGCTAGGATTAACAGGAAAAAGCAAAAAATTTCAGAATTGCACCTTGCAATGTGGAGATATTACTGTTTGTGCATTTACAATATTCATTGATTTTTGCCATTGAAAAACATGTTTTTCATATACCAGAAATGTTTGAAGCTACTGACTGAATGAAAGGAGCTGGCATCTCACTCTCTTTGAATCTTCTTTATCATGCTAGGATTAGCAGGAAAAAGCAAAAAATTTCAGAATTGCACCTTGCAATGTGGAGATATTACTGTTTGTGCATTTACAATATTCATTGATTTTTGCCGTTGAAAAACATGTTTTTCATATACCAGAAATGTTTGAAGCTACTGACTGAATGAAAGGAGCTGGCATCTCACTCTCTTTGAATCTTCATTATCATGCTAGGATTAACAGGAAAAAGCAAAAAATTTCAGAATTGCACCTTGCAATGTGGAGATATTACTGTTTGTGCATTTACAATATTCATTGATTTTTGCCATTGAAAAACGTCCAGAAATGTTTGAAGCTACTGACTGAATGAAAGGAGCTGGCATCTCACTCTCTTTGAATCTTCTTTATCATGCTAGGATTAGCAGGAAAAAGCAAAAAATTTCCGAATTGCACCTTGCAATGTGGAGATATTACTGTTTGTGCATTTACAATATTCATTGATTTTTGCCATTGAAAAACATGTTTTTCATATACCAGAAATGTTTGAAGCTACTGACTGAATGAAAGGAGCTGGCATCTCACTCTCTTTGAATCTTCTTTATCATGCTAGGATTAGCAGGAAAAAGCAAAAAATTTCAGAATTGCACCTTGCAATGTGGAGATATTACTGTTTGTGCATTTACAATATTCATTGATTTTTGCCGTTGAAAAACATGTTTTTCATATACCAGAAATGTTTGAAGCTACTGACTGAATGAAAGGAGCTGGCATCTCACTCTCTTTGAATCTTCATTATCATGCTAGGATTAACAGGAAAAAGCAAAAAATTTCAGAATTGCACCTTGCAATGTGGAGATATTACTGTTTGTGCATTTACAATATTCATTGATTTTTGCCATTGAAAAACGTCCAGAAATGTTTGAAGCTACTGACTGAATGAAAGGAGCTGGCATCTCACTCTCTTTGAATCTTCTTTATCATGCTAGGATTAGCAGGAAAAAGCAAAAAATTTCAGAATTGCACCTTGCAATGTGGAGATATTACTGTTTGTGCATTTACAATATTCATTGATTTTTGCCATTGAAAAACATGTTTTTCATATACCAGAAATGTTTGAAGCTACTGACTGAATGAAAGGAGCTGGCATCTCACTCTCTTTGAATCTTCTTTATCATGCTAGGATTAGCAGGATAAAGCAAAAAATTTCAGAATTGCACCTTGCAATGTGGAGATATTACTGTTTGTGCATTTACAATATTCATTGATTTTTGCCATTGAAAAACATGTTTTTCATATACCAGAAATGTTGAAAGCTACTGACTGAATGAAAGGAGCTGGCATCTCACTCTCTTTGAATCTTCTTTATCATGCTAGGATTAACAGGAAAAAGCAAAAAATTTCAGAATTGCACCTTGCAATGTGGAGATATTACTGTTTGTGCATTTACAATATTCATTGATTTTTGCCATTGAAAAACGTCCAGAAATGTTTGAAGCTACTGACTGAATGAAAGGAGCTGGCATCTCACTCTCTTTGAATCTTCTTTATCATGCTAGGATTAGCAGGAAAAAGCAAAAAATTTCAGAATTGCACCTTGCAATGTGGAGATATTACTGTTTGTGCATTTACAATATTCATTGATTTTTGCCATTGAAAAACATGTTTTTCATATACCAGAAATGTTTGAAGCTACTGACTGAATGAAAGGAGCTGGCATCTCACTCTCTTTGAATCTTCTTTATCATGCTAGGATTAGCAGGATAAAGCAAAAAATTTCAGAATTGCACCTTGCAATGTGGAGATATTACTGTTTGTGCATTTACAATATTCATTGATTTTTGCCATTGAAAAACATGTTTTTCATATACCAGAAATGTTTGAAGCTACTGACTGAATGAAAGGAGCTGGCATCTCACTCTCTTTGAATCTTCTTTATCATGCTAGGATTAGCAGGAAAAAGCAAAAAATTTCAGAATTGCACCTTGCAATGTGGAGATATTACTGTTTGTGCATTTACAATATTCATTGATTTTTGCCATTGAAAAACGTCCAGAAATGTTTGAAGCTACTGACTGAATGAAAGGAGCTGGCATCTCACTCTCTTTGAATCTTCTTTATCATGCTAGGATTAGCAGGAAAAAGCAAAAAATTTCAGAATTGCACCTTGCAATGTGGAGATATTACTGTTTGTGCATTTACAATATTCATTGATTTTTGCCATTGAAAAACATGTTTTTCATATACCAGAAATGTTTGAAGCTACTGACTGAATGAAAGGAGCTGGCATCTCACTCTCTTTGAATCTTCTTTATCATGCTAGGATTAGCAGGAAAAAGCAAAAAATTTCAGAATTGCACCTTGCAATGTGGAGATATTACTGTTTGTGCATTTACAATATTCATTGATTTTTGCCATTGAAAAACATGTTTTTCATATACCAGAAATGTTTGAAGCTACTGACTGAATGAAAGGAGCTGGCATCTCACTCTCTTTGAATCTTCTTTATCATGCTAGGATTAGCAGGAAAAAGCAAAAAATTTCAGAATTGCACCTTGCAATGTGGAGATATTACTGTTTGTGCATTTACAATATTCATTGATTTTTGCCATTGAAAAACATCATGTTATTCATATACCAGAAATGTTTGAAGCTACTGACTGAATGAAAGGAGCTGGCATCTCACTCTCTTTGAATCTTCTTTATCATGCTAGGATTAGCAGGAAAAAGCAAAAAATTTCCGAATTGCACCTTGCAATGTGGAGATATTACTGTTTGTGCATTTACAATATTCATTGATTTTTGCCATTGAAAATCATGTTTTTCATATACCAGAAATGTTTGAAGCTACTGACTGAATGAAAGGAGCTGGCATCTCACTCTCTTTGAATCTTCTTTATCATGCTAGGATTAGCAGGAAAAAGCAAAAAATTTCAGAATTGCACCTTGCAATGTGGAGATATTACTGTTTGTGCATTTACAATATTCATTGATTTTTGCCATTGAAAAACATGTTTTTCATATACCAGAAATGTTTGAAGCTACTGACTGAATGAAAGGAGCTGGCATCTCACTCTCTTTGAATCTTCTTTATCATGCTAGGATTAGCAGGAAAAAGCAAAAAATTTCAGAATTGCACCTTGCAATGTGGAGATATTACTGTTTGTGCATTTACAATATTCATTGATTTTTGCCATTGAAAAACGTCCAGAAATGTTTGAAGCTACTGACTGAATGAAAGGAGCTGGCATCTCACTCTCTTTGAATCTTCTTTATCATGCTAGGATTAGCAGGAAAAAGCAAAAAATTTCAGAATTGCACCTTGCAATGTGGAGATATTACTGTTTGTGCATTTACAATATTCATTGATTTTTGCCATTGAAAAACATGTTTTTCATATACCAGAAATGTTTGAAGCTACTGACTGAATGAAAGGAGCTGGCATCTCACTCTCTTTGAATCTTCTTTATCATGCTAGGATTAGCAGGAAAAAGCAAAAAATTTCAGAATTGCACCTTGCAATGTGGAGATATTACTGTTTGTGCATTTACAATATTCATTGATTTTTGCCATTGAAAAACATGTTTTTCATATACCAGAAATGTTTGAAGCTACTGACTGAATGAAAGGAGCTGGCATCTCACTCTCTTTGAATCTTCTTTATCATGCTAGGATTAGCAGGAAAAAGCAAAAAATTTCAGAATTGCACCTTGCAATGTGGAGATATTACTGTTTGTGCATTTACAATATTCATTGATTTTTGCCATTGAAAAACATCATGTTATTCATATACCAGAAATGTTTGAAGCTACTGACTGAATGAAAGGAGCTGGCATCTCACTCTCTTTGAATCTTCTTTATCATGCTAGGATTAGCAGGAAAAAGCAAAAAATTTCCGAATTGCACCTTGCAATGTGGAGATATTACTGTTTGTGCATTTACAATATTCATTGATTTTTGCCATTGAAAAACATGTTTTTCATATACCAGAAATGTTTGAAGCTACTGACTGAATGAAAGGAGCTGGCATCTCACTCTCTTTGAATCTTCTTTATCATGCTAGGATTAGCAGGAAAAAGCAAAAAATTTCAGAATTGCACCTTGCAATGTGGAGATATTACTGTTTGTGCATTTACAATATTCATTGATTTTTGCCATTGAAAAACATGTTTTTCATATACCAGAAATGTTTGAAGCTACTGACTGAATGAAAGGAGCTGGCATCTCACTCTCTTTGAATCTTCTTTATCATGCTAGGATTAACAGGAAAAAGCAAAAAATTTCAGAATTGCACCTTGCAATGTGGAGATATTACTGTTTGTGCATTTACAATATTCATTGATTTTTGCCATTGAAAAACGTCCAGAAATGTTTGAAGCTACTGACTGAATGAAAGGAGCTGGCATCTCACTCTCTTTGAATCTTCTTTATCATGCTAGGATTAGCAGGAAAAAGCAAAAAATTTCAGAATTGCACCTTGCAATGTGGAGATATTACTGTTTGTGCATTTACAATATTCATTGATTTTTGCCATTGAAAAACATGTTTTTCATATACCAGAAATGTTTGAAGCTACTGACTGAATGAAAGGAGCTGGCATCTCACTCTCTTTGAATCTTCTTTATCATGCTAGGATTAGCAGGATAAAGCAAAAAATTTCAGAATTGCACCTTGCAATGTGGAGATATTACTGTTTGTGCATTTACAATATTCATTGATTTTTGCCATTGAAAAACATGTTTTTCATATACCAGAAATGTTTGAAGCTACTGACTGAATGAAAGGAGCTGGCATCTCACTCTCTTTGAATCTTCTTTATCATGCTAGGATTAACAGGAAAAAGCAAAAAATTTCAGAATTGCACCTTGCAATGTGGAGATATTACTGTTTGTGCATTTACAATATTCATTGATTTTTGCCATTGAAAAACGTCCAGAAATGTTTGAAGCTACTGACTGAATGAAAGGAGCTGGCATCTCACTCTCTTTGAATCTTCTTTATCATGCTAGGATTAGCAGGAAAAAGCAAAAAATTTCAGAATTGCACCTTGCAATGTGGAGATATTACTGTTTGTGCATTTACAATATTCATTGATTTTTGCCATTGAAAAACATGTTTTTCATATACCAGAAATGTTTGAAGCTACTGACTGAATGAAAGGAGCTGGCATCTCACTCTTTGAATCTTCTTTATCATGCTAGGATTAGCAGGAAAAAGCAAACAATTTCAGAATTGCACCTTGCAATGTGGAGATATTACTGTTTGTGCATTTACAATATTCATTGATTTTTGCCATTGAAAAACATGTTTTTCATATACCAGAAATGTTTGAAGCTACTGACTGAATGAAAGGAGCTGGCATCTCACTCTCTTTGAATCTTCTTTATCATGCTAGGATTAACAGGAAAAAGCTAAAAATTTCAGAATTGCACCGTGCATTGTGGAGATATTACTGTTTGTGCATTTACAATATTCATTGATTTTTGCCATTGAAAAACATGTTTTTCATATACCAGAAATGTTTGAAGCTACTGACTGAATGAAAGGAGCTGGCATCTCACTCTCTTTGAATCTTCTTTATCATGCTAGGATTAGCAGAAAAAAGCAAAAAATTTCAGAATTGCACCTTGCAATGTGGAGATATTACTGTTTGTGCATTTACAATATTCATTGATTTTTGCCATTGAAAAACATGTTTTTCATATACCAGAAATGTTTGAAGCTACTGACTGAATGAAAGGAGCTGGCATCTCACTCTCTTTGAATCTTCTTTATCATGCTAGGATTAGCAGGATAAAGCAAAAAATTTCAGAATTGCACCTTGCAATGTGGAGATATTACTGTTTGTGCATTTACAATATTCATTGATTTTTGCCATTGAAAAACATGTTTTTCATATACCAGAAATGTTGAAAGCTACTGACTGAATGAAAGGAGCTGGCATCTCACTCTCTTTGAATCTTCTTTATCATGCTAGGATTAACAGGAAAAAGCAAAAAATTTCAGAATTGCACCTTGCAATGTGGAGATATTACTGTTTGTGCATTTACAATATTCATTGATTTTTGCCATTGAAAAACGTCCAGAAATGTTTGAAGCTACTGACTGAATGAAAGGAGCTGGCATCTCACTCTCTTTGAATCTTCTTTATCATGCTAGGATTAGCAGGAAAAAGCAAAAAATTTCAGAATTGCACCTTGCAATGTGGAGATATTACTGTTTGTGCATTTACAATATTCATTGATTTTTGCCATTGAAAAACATGTTTTTCATATACCAGAAATGTTTGAAGCTACTGACTGAATGAAAGGAGCTGGCATCTCACTCTCTTTGAATCTTCTTTATCATGCTAGGATTAGCAGGATAAAGCAAAAAATTTCAGAATTGCACCTTGCAATGTGGAGATATTACTGTTTGTGCATTTACAATATTCATTGATTTTTGCCATTGAAAAACATGTTTTTCATATACCAGAAATGTTTGAAGCTACTGACTGAATGAAAGGAGCTGGCATCTCACTCTCTTTGAATCTTCTTTATCATGCTAGGATTAGCAGGAAAAAGCAAAAAATTTCAGAATTGCACCTTGCAATGTGGAGATATTACTGTTTGTGCATTTACAATATTCATTGATTTTTGCCATTGAAAAACGTCCAGAAATGTTTGAAGCTACTGACTGAATGAAAGGAGCTGGCATCTCACTCTCTTTGAATCTTCTTTATCATGCTAGGATTAGCAGGAAAAAGCAAAAAATTTCAGAATTGCACCTTGCAATGTGGAGATATTACTGTTTGTGCATTTACAATATTCATTGATTTTTGCCATTGAAAAACATGTTTTTCATATACCAGAAATGTTTGAAGCTACTGACTGAATGAAAGGAGCTGGCATCTCACTCTCTTTGAATCTTCTTTATCATGCTAGGATTAGCAGGAAAAAGCAAAAAATTTCAGAATTGCACCTTGCAATGTGGAGATATTACTGTTTGTGCATTTACAATATTCATTGATTTTTGCCATTGAAAAACATGTTTTTCATATACCAGAAATGTTTGAAGCTACTGACTGAATGAAAGGAGCTGGCATCTCACTCTCTTTGAATCTTCTTTATCATGCTAGGATTAGCAGGAAAAAGCAAAAAATTTCAGAATTGCACCTTGCAATGTGGAGATATTACTGTTTGTGCATTTACAATATTCATTGATTTTTGCCATTGAAAAACATCATGTTATTCATATACCAGAAATGTTTGAAGCTACTGACTGAATGAAAGGAGCTGGCATCTCACTCTCTTTGAATCTTCTTTATCATGCTAGGATTAGCAGGAAAAAGCAAAAAATTTCCGAATTGCACCTTGCAATGTGGAGATATTACTGTTTGTGCATTTACAATATTCATTGATTTTTGCCATTGAAAAACATGTTTTTCATATACCAGAAATGTTTGAAGCTACTGACTGAATGAAAGGAGCTGGCATCTCACTCTCTTTGAATCTTCTTTATCATGCTAGGATTAACAGGAAAAAGCAAAAAATTTCAGAATTGCACCTTGCAATGTGGAGATATTACTGTTTGTGCATTTACAATATTCATTGATTTTTGCCATTGAAAAACGTCCAGAAATGTTTGAAGCTACTGACTGAATGAAAGGAGCTGGCATCTCACTCTCTTTGAATCTTCTTTATCATGCTAGGATTAGCAGGAAAAAGCAAAAAATATCAGAATTGCACCTTGCAATGTGGAGATATTACTGTTTGTGCATTTACAATATTCATTGATTTTTGCCATTGAAAAACATGTTTTTCATATACCAGAAATGTTTGAAGCTACTGACTGAATGAAAGGAGCTGGCATCTCACTCTCTTTGAATCTTCTTTATCATGCTAGGATTAGCAGGATAAAGCAAAAAATTTCAGAATTGCACCTTGCAATGTGGAGATATTACTGTTTGTGCATTTACAATATTCATTGATTTTTGCCATTGAAAAACATGTTTTTCATATACCAGAAATGTTTGAAGCTACTGACTGAATGAAAGGAGCTGGCATCTCACTCTCTTTGAATCTTCTTTATCATGCTAGGATAAGCAGGAAAAAGCAAAAAATTTCAGAATTGCACCTTGCAATGTGGAGATATTACTGTTTGTGCATTTACAATATTCATTGATTTTTGCCATTGAAAAACGTCCAGAAATGTTTGAAGCTACTGACTGAATGAAAGGAGCTGGCATCTCACTCTCTTTGAATCTTCTTTATCATGCTAGGATTAGCAGGAAAAAGCAAAAAATTTCAGAATTGCACCTTGCAATGTGGAGATATTACTGTTTGTGCATTTACAATATTCATTGATTTTTGCCATTGAAAAACATGTTTTTCATATACCAGAAATGTTTGAAGCTACTGACTGAATGAAAGGAGCTGGCATCTCACTCTCTTTGAATCTTCTTTATCATGCTAGGATTAGCAGGAAAAAGCAAAAAATTTCAGAATTGCACCTTGCAATGTGGAGATATTACTGTTTGTGCATTTACAATATTCATTGATTTTTGCCATTGAAAAACATGTTTTTCATATACCAGAAATGTTTGAAGCTACTGACTGAATGAAAGGAGCTGGCATCTCACTCTCTTTGAATCTTCTTTATCATGCTAGGATTAGCAGGAAAAAGCAAAAAATTTCAGAATTGCACCTTGCAATGTGGAGATATTACTGTTTGTGCATTTACAATATTCATTGATTTTTGCCATTGAAAAACATCATGTTATTCATATACCAGAAATGTTTGAAGCTACAGACTGAATGAAAGGAGCTGGCATCTCACTCTCTTTGAATCTTCTTTATCATGCTAGGATTAGCAGGAAAAAGCAAAAAATTTCCGAATTGCACCTTACAATGTGGAGATATTACTGTTTGTGCATTTACAATATTCATTGATTTTTGCCATTGAAAAACATGTTTTTCATATACCAGAAATGTTTGAAGCTACTGACTGAATGAAAGGAGCTGGCATCTCACTCTCTTTGAATCTTCTTTATCATGCTAGGATTAGCAGGAAAAAGCAAAAAATTTCAGAATTGCACCTTGCAATGTGGAGATATTACTGTTTGTGCATTTACAATATTCATTGATTTTTGCCATTGAAAAACATGTTTTTCATATACCAGAAATGTTTGAAGCTACTGACTGAATGAAAGGAGCTGGCATCTCACTCTCTTTGAATCTTCTTTATCATGCTAGGATTAACAGGAAAAAGCAAAAAATTTCAGAATTGCACCTTGCAATGTGGAGATATTACTGTTTGTGCATTTACAATATTCATTGATTTTTGCCATTGAAAAACGTCCAGAAATGTTTGAAGCTACTGACTGAATGAAAGGAGCTGGCATCTCACTCTCTTTGAATCTTCTTTATCATGCTAGGATTAGCAGGAAAAAGCAAAAAATTTCAGAATTGCACCTTGCAATGTGGAGATATTACTGTTTGTGCATTTACAATATTCATTGATTTTTGCCATTGAAAAACATGTTTTTCATATACCAGAAATGTTTGAAGCTACTGACTGAATGAAAGGAGCTGGCATCTCACTCTCTTTGAATCTTCTTTATCATGCTAGGATTAGCAGGATAAAGCAAAAAATTTCAGAATTGCACCTTGCAATGTGGAGATATTACTGTTTGTGCATTTACAATATTCATTGATTTTTGCCATTGAAAAACATGTTTTTCATATACCAGAAATGTTTGAAGCTACTGACTGAATGAAAGGAGCTGGCATCTCACTCTCTTTGAATCTTCTTTATCATGCTAGGATTAACAGGAAAAAGCAAAAAATTTCAGAATTGCACCTTGCAATGTGGAGATATTACTGTTTGTGCATTTACAATATTCATTGATTTTTGCCATTGAAAAACGTCCAGAAATGTTTGAAGCTACTGACTGAATGAAAGGAGCTGGCATCTCACTCTCTTTGAATCTTCTTTATCATGCTAGGATTAGCAGGAAAAAGCAAAAAATTTCAGAATTGCACCTTGCAATGTGGAGATATTACTATTTGTGCATTTACAATATTCATTGATTTTTGCCATTGAAAAACATGTTTTTCATATACCAGAAATGTTTGAAGCTACTGACTGAATGAAAGGAGCTGGCATCTCACTCTTTGAATCTTCTTTATCATGCTAGGATTAGCAGGAAAAAGCAAACAATTTCAGAATTGCACCTTGCAATGTGGAGATATTACTGTTTGTGCATTTACAATATTCATTGATTTTTGCCATTGAAAAACATGTTTTTCATATACCAGAAATGTTTGAAGCTACTGACTGAATGAAAGGAGCTGGCATCTCACTCTCTTTGAATCTTCTTTATCATGCTAGGATTAACAGGAAAAAGCTAAAAATTTCAGAATTGCACCGTGCATTGTGGAGATATTACTGTTTGTGCATTTACAATATTCATTGATTTTTGCCATTGAAAAACATGTTTTTCATATACCAGAAATGTTTGAAGCTACTGACTGAATGAAAGGAGCTGGCATCTCACTCTCTTTGAATCTTCTTTATCATGCTAGGATTAGCAGGAAAAAGCAAAAAATTTCAGAATTGCACCTTGCAATGTGGAGATATTACTGTTTGTGCATTTACAATATTCATTGATTTTTGCCATTGAAAAACATGTTTTTCATATACCAGAAATGTTTGAAGCTACTGACTGAATGAAAGGAGCTGGCATCTCACTCTCTTTGAATCTTCTTTATCATGCTAGGATTAACAGGAAAAAGCAAAAAATTTCAGAATTGCACCTTGCAATGTGGAGATATTACTGTTTGTGGATTTACAATATTCATTGATTTTTGCCATTGAAAAACATGTTTTTCATATACCAGAAATGTTTGAAGCTACTGACTGAATGAAAGGAGCTGGCATCTCACTCTCTTTGAATCTTCTTTATCATGCTAGGATTAACAGGAAAAAGCTAAAAATTTCAGAATTGCACCGTGCAATGTGGAGATATTACTGTTTGTGCATTTACAATATTCATTGATTTTTGCCATTGAAAAACATGTTTTTCATATACCAGAAATGTTTGAAGCTACTGACTGAATGAAAGGAGCTGGCATCTCACTCTCTTTGAATCTTCTTTATCATGCTAGGATTAGCAGGAAAAAGCAAAAAATTTCAGAATTGCACCTTGCAATGTGGAGATATTAATGTTTGTGCATTTACAATATTCATTGATTTTTGCCATTGAAAAACATGTTTTTCATATACCAGAAATGTTTGAAGCTACTGACTGAATGAAAGGAGCTGGCATCTCACTCTCTTTGAATCTTCTTTATCATGCTAGGATTAACAGGAAAAAGCAAAAAATTTCAGAATTGCACCTTGCAATGTGGAGATATTACTGTTTGTGCATTTACAATATTCATTGATTTTTGCCATTGAAAAACGTCCAGAAATGTTTGAAGCTACTGACTGAATGAAAGGAGCTGGCATCTCACTCTCTTTGAATCTTCTTTATCATGCTAGGATTAACAGGAAAAAGCTAAAAATTTCAGAATTGCACCGTGCAATGTGGAGATATTACTGTTTGTGCATTTACAATATTCATTGATTTTTGCCATTGAAAAACATGTTTTTCATATACCAGAAATGTTTGAAGCTACTGACTGAATGAAAGGAGCTGGCATCTCACTCTCTTTGAATCTTCTTTATCATGCTAGGATTAGCAGGAAAAAGCAAAAAATTTCAGAATTGCACCTTGCAATGTGGAGATATTACTGTTTGTGCATTTACAATATTCATTGATTTTTGCCATTGAAAAACATGTTTTTCATATACCAGAAATGTTTGAAGCTACTGACTGAATGAAAGGAGCTGGCATCTCACTCTCTTTGAATCTTCTTTATCATGCTAGGATTAACAGGAAAAAGCAAAAAATTTCAGAATTGCACCTTGCAATGTGGAGATATTACTGTTTGTGCATTTACAATATTCATTGATTTTTGCCATTGAAAAACGTTTTTCATATACCAGAAATGTTTGAAGCTACTGACTGAATGAAAGGAGCTGGCATCTCACTCTCTTTGAATCTTCTTTATCATGCTAGGATTAACAGGAAAAAGCAAAAAATTTCAGAATTGCACCTTGCAATGTGGAGATATTACTGTTTGTGCATTTACAATATTCATTGATTTTTGCCATTGAAAAACGTCCAGAAATGTTTGAAGCTACTGACTGAATGAAAGGAGCTGGCATCTCACTCTCTTTGAATCTTCTTTATCATGCTAGGATTAACAGGAAAAAGCAAAAAATTTCAGAATTGCACCTTGCAATGTGGAGATATTACTGTTTGTGCATTTACAATATTCATTGATTTTTGCCATTGAAAAACATGTTTTTCATATACCAGAAATGTTTGAAGCTACTGACTGAATGAAAGGAGCTGGCATCTCACTCTTTGAATCTTCTTTATCATGCTAGGATTAGCAGGAAAAAGCAAACAATTTCAGAATTGCACCTTGCAATGTGGAGATATTACTGTTTGTGCATTTACAATATTCATTGATTTTTGCCATTGAAAAACATGTTTTTCATATACCAGAAATGTTTGAAGCTACTGACTGAATGAAAGGAGCTGGCATCTCACTCTCTTTGAATCTTCTTTATCATGCTAGGATTAACAGGAAAAAGCTAAAAATTTCAGAATTGCACCGTGCAATGTGGAGATATTACTGTTTGTGCATTTACAATATTCATTGATTTTTGCCTTTGAAAAACATGTTTTTCATATAACGGAAATGTTTGAAGCTACTGACTGAATGAAAGGAGCTGGCATCTCACTCTCTTTGAATCTTCTTTATCATGCTAGGATTAGCAGGAAAAAGCAAAAAATTTCAGAATTGCACCTTGCAATGTGGAGATATTACTGTTTGTGCATTTACAATATTCATTGATTTTTGCCATTGAAAAACATGTTTTTCATATACCAGAAATGTTTGAAGCTACTGACTGAATGAAAGGAGCTGGCATCTCACTCTCTTTGAATCTTCTTTATCATGCTAGGATTAACAGGAAAAAGCAAAAAATTTCAGAATTGCACCTTGAAATGTGGAGATATTACTGTTTGTGCATTTACAATATTCATTGATTTTTGCCATTGAAAAACATGTTTTTCATATACCAGAAATGTTTGAAGCTACTGACTGAATGAAAGGAGCTGGCATCTCACTCTCTTTGAATCTTCTTTATCATGCTAGGATTAGCAGGAAAAAGCAAAAAATTTCAGAATTGCACCTTGCAATGTGGAGATATTAATGTTTGTGCATTTACAATATTCATTGATTTTTGCCATTGAAAAACATGTTTTTCATATACCAGAAATGTTTGAAGCTACTGACTGAATGAAAGGAGCTGGCATCTCACTCTCTTTGAATATTTTTTATCATGCTAGGATTAACAGGAAAAAGCAAAAAATTTCAGAATTGCACCTTGCAATGTGTAGATATTACTGTTTGTGCATTTACAATATTCATTGATTTTTGCCTTTGAAAAACATGTTTTTCATATACCAGAAATGTTTGAAGCTACTGACTGAATGAAAGGAGCTGGCATCTCACTCTCTTTGAATCTTCTTTATCATGCTAGGATTAGCAGGAAAAAGCAAAAAATATCAGAATTGCACCTTGCAATGTGGAGATATTACTGTTTGTGCATTTACAATATTCATTGATTTTTGCCATTGAAAAACATGTTTTTCATATACCAGAAATGTTTGAAGCTACTGACTGAATGAAAGGAGCTGGCATCTCACTCTCTTTGAATCTTCTTTATCATGCTAGGATTAGCAGGATAAAGCAAAAAATTTCAGAATTGCACCTTGCAATGTGGAGATATTACTGTTTGTGCATTTACAATATTCATTGATTTTTGCCATTGAAAAACATGTTTTTCATATACCAGAAATGTTTGAAGCTACTGACTGAATGAAAGGAGCTGGCATCTCACTCTCTTTGAATCTTCTTTATCATGCTAGGATTAGCAGGAAAAAGCAAAAAATTTCAGAATTGCACCTTGCAATGTGGAGATATTACTGTTTGTGCATTTACAATATTCATTGATTTTTGCCATTGAAAAACGTCCAGAAATGTTTGAAGCTACTGACTGAATGAAAGGAGCTGGCATCTCACTCTCTTTGAATCTTCTTTATCATGCTAGGATTAGCAGGAAAAAGCAAAAAATTTCAGAATTGCACCTTGCAATGTGGAGATATTACTGTTTGTGCATTTACAATATTCATTGATTTTTGCCATTGAAAAACATGTTTTTCATATACCAGAAATGTTTGAAGCTACTGACTGAATGAAAGGAGCTGGCATCTCACTCTCTTTGAATCTTCTTTATCATGCTAGGATTAGCAGGAAAAAGCAAAAAATTTCAGAATTGCACCTTGCAATGTGGAGATATTACTGTTTGTGCATTTACAATATTCATTGATTTTTGACATTGAAAAACATGTTTTTCATATACCAGAAATGTTTGAAGCTACTGACTGAATGAAAGGAGCTGGCATCTCACTCTCTTTGAATCTTCTTTATCATGCTAGGATTAGCAGGAAAAAGCAAAAAATTTCAGAATTGCACCTTGCAATGTGGAGATATTACTGTTTGTGCATTTACAATATTCATTGATTTTTGCCATTGAAAAACATCATGTTATTCATATACCAGAAATGTTTGAAGCTACTGACTGAATGAAAGGAGCTGGCATCTCACTCTCTTTGAATCTTCTTTATCATGCTAGGATTATCAGGAAAAAGCAAAAAATTTCCGAATTGCACCTTGCAATATGGAGATATTACTGTTTGTGCATTTACAATATTCATTGATTTTTGCCATTGAAAAACATGTTTTTCATATACCAGAAATGTTTGAAGCTACTGACTGAATGAAAGGAGCTGGCATCTCACTCTCTTTGAATCTTCTTTATCATGCTAGGATTAGCAGGAAAAAGCAAAAAATTTCAGAATTGCACCTTGCAATGTGGAGATATTACTGTTTGTGCATTTACAATATTCATTGATTTTTGCCATTGAAAAACATGTTTTTCATATACCAGAAATGTTTGAAGCTACTGACTGAATGAAAGGAGCTGGCATCTCACTCTCTTTGAATCTTCTTTATCATGCTAGGATTAACAGGAAAAAGCAAAAAATTTCAGAATTGCACCTTGCAATGTGGAGATATTACTGTTTGTGCATTTACAATATTCATTGATTTTTGCCATTGAAAAACGTCCAGAAATGTTTGAAGCTACTGACTGAATGAAAGGAGCTGGCATCTCACTCTCTTTGAATCTTCTTTATCATGCTAGGATTAGCAGGAAAAAGCAAAAAATTTCAGAATTGCACCTTGCAATGTGGAGATATTAATGTTTGTGCATTTACAATATTCATTGATTTTTGCCATTGAAAAACATGTTTTTCATATACCAGAAATGTTTGAAGCTACTGACTGAATGAAAGGAGCTGGCATCTCACTCTCTTTGAATATTTTTTATCATGCTAGGATTAACAGGAAAAAGCAAAAAATTTCAGAATTGCACCTTGCAATGTGTAGATATTACTGTTTGTGCATTTACAATATTCATTGATTTTTGCCTTTGAAAAACATGTTTTTCATATACCAGAAATGTTTGAAGCTACTGACTGAATGAAAGGAGCTGGCATCTCACTCTCTTTGAATATTCTTTATCATGCTAGGATTAACAGGAAAAAGCAAAAAATTTCAGAATTGCACCTTGCAATGTGGAGATATTACTGTTTGTGCATTTACAATATTCATTGATTTTTGCCATTGAAAAACATGTTTTTCATATACCAGAAATGTTTGAAGCTACTGACTGAATGAAAGGAGCTGGCATCTCACTCTCTTTGAATCTTCTTTATCATGCTAGGATTAACAGGAAAAAGCAAAAAATTTCAGAATTGCACCTTGCAATGTGGAGATATTACTGTTTGTGCATTTACAATATTCATTGATTTTTGCCATTGAAAAACGTCCAGAAATGTTTGAAGCTACTGACTGAATGAAAGGAGCTGGCATCTCACTCTCTTTGAATCTTCTTTATCATGCTAGGATTAGCAGGAAAAAGCAAAAAATTTCAGAATTGCACCTTGCAATGTGGAGATATTACTGTTTGTGCATTTACAATATTCATTGATTTTTGCCATTGAAAAACATGTTTTTCATATACCAGAAATGTTTGAAGCTACTGACTGAATGAAAGGAGCTGGCATCTCACTCTTTGAATCTTCTTTATCATGCTAGGATTAGCAGGAAAAAGCAAACAATTTCAGAATTGCACCTTGCAATGTGGAGATATTACTGTTTGTGCATTTACAATATTCATTGATTTTTGCCATTGAAAAACATGTTTTTCATATACCAGAAATGTTTGAAGCTACTGACTGAATGAAAGGAGCTGGCATCTCACTCTCTTTGAATCTTCTTTATCATGCTAGGATTAACAGGAAAAAGCTAAAAATTTCAGAATTGCACCGTGCATTGTGGAGATATTACTGTTTGTGCATTTACAATATTCATTGATTTTTGCCATTGAAAAACATGTTTTTCATATACCAGAAATGTTTGAAGCTACTGACTGAATGAAAGGAGCTGGCATCTCACTCTCTTTGAATCTTCTTTATCATGCTAGGATTAGCAGGAAAAAGCAAAAAATTTCAGAATTGCACCTTGCAATGTGGAGATATTACTGTTTGTGCATTTACAATATTCATTGATTTTTGCCATTGAAAAACATGTTTTTCATATACCAGAAATGTTTGAAGCTACTGACTGAATGAAAGGAGCTGGCATCTCACTCTCTTTGAATCTTCTTTATCATGCTAGGATTAACAGGAAAAAGCAAAAAATTTCAGAATTGCACCTTGCAATGTGGAGATATTACTGTTTGTGCATTTACAATATTCATTGATTTTTGCCATTGAAAAACATGTTTTTCATATACCAGAAATGTTTGAAGCTACTGACTGAATGAAAGGAGCTGGCATCTCACTCTCTTTGAATCTTCTTTATCATGCTAGGATTAACAGGAAAAAGCTAAAAATTTCAGAATTGCACTGTGCAATGTGGAGATATTACTGTTTGTGCATTTACAATATTCATTGATTTTTGCCATTGAAAAACATGTTTTTCATATACCAGAAATGTTTGAAGCTACTGACTGAATGAAAGGAGCTGGCATCTCACTCTCTTTGAATCTTCTTTATCATGCTAGGATTAGCAGGAAAAAGCAAAAAATTTCAGAATTGCACCTTGCAATGTGGAGATATTAATGTTTGTGCATTTACAATATTCATTGATTTTTGCCATTGAAAAACATGTTTTTCATATACCAGAAATGTTTGAAGCTACTGACTGAATGAAAGGAGCTGGCATCTCACTCTCTTTGAATCTTCTTTATCATGCTAGGATTAACAGGAAAAAGCAAAAAATTTCAGAATTGCACCTTGCAATGTGGAGATATTACTGTTTGTGCATTTACAATATTCATTGATTTTTGCCATTGAAAAACGTCCAGAAATGTTTGAAGCTACTGACTGAATGAAAGGAGCTGGCATCTCACTCTCTTTGAATCTTCTTTATCATGCTAGGATTAACAGGAAAAAGCTAAAAATTTCAGAATTGCACCGTGCAATGTGGAGATATTACTGTTTGTGCATTTACAATATTCATTGATTTTTGCCATTGAAAAACATGTTTTTCATATACCAGAAATGTTTGAAGCTACTGACTGAATGAAAGGAGCTGGCATCTCACTCTCTTTGAATCTTCTTTATCATGCTAGGATTAGCAGGAAAAAGCAAAAAATTTCAGAATTGCACCTTGCAATGTGGAGATATTACTGTTTGTGCATTTACAATATTCATTGATTTTTGCCATTGAAAAACATGTTTTTCATATACCAGAAATGTTTGAAGCTACTGACTGAATGAAAGGAGCTGGCATCTCACTCTCTTTGAATCTTCTTTATCATGCTAGGATTAACAGGAAAAAGCAAAAAATTTCAGAATTGCACCTTGCAATGTGGAGATATTACTGTTTGTGCATTTACAATATTCATTGATTTTTGCCATTGAAAAACGTTTTTCATATACCAGAAATGTTTGAAGCTACTGACTGAATGAAAGGAGCTGGCATCTCACTCTCTTTGAATCTTCTTTATCATGCTAGGATTAACAGGAAAAAGCAAAAAATTTCAGAATTGCACCTTGCAATGTGGAGATATTACTGTTTGTGCATTTACAATATTCATTGATTTTTGCCATTGAAAAACGTCCAGAAATGTTTGAAGCTACTGACTGAATGAAAGGAGCTGGCATCTCACTCTCTTTGAATCTTCTTTATCATGCTAGGATTAACAGGAAAAAGCAAAAAATTTCAGAATTGCACCTTGCAATGTGGAGATATTACTGTTTGTGCATTTACAATATTCATTGATTTTTGCCATTGAAAAACATGTTTTTCATATACCAGAAATGTTTGAAGCTACTGACTGAATGAAAGGAGCTGGCATCTCACTCTTTGAATCTTCTTTATCATGCTAGGATTAGCAGGAAAAAGCAAACAATTTCAGAATTGCACCTTGCAATGTGGAGATATTACTGTTTGTGCATTTACAATATTCATTGATTTTTGCCATTGAAAAACATGTTTTTCATATACCAGAAATGTTTGAAGCTACTGACTGAATGAAAGGAGCTGGCATCTCACTCTCTTTGAATCTTCTTTATCATGCTAGGATTAACAGGAAAAAGCTAAAAATTTCAGAATTGCACCGTGCAATGTGGAGATATTACTGTTTGTGCATTTACAATATTCATTGATTTTTGCCTTTGAAAAACATGTTTTTCATATACCAGAAATGTTTGAAGCTACTGACTGAATGAAAGGAGCTGGCATCTCACTCTCTTTGAATCTTCTTTATCATGCTAGGATTAGCAGGAAAAAGCAAAAAATTTCAGAATTGCACCTTGCAATGTGGAGATATTAATGTTTGTGCATTTACAATATTCATTGATTTTTGCCATTGAAAAACATGTTTTTCATATACCAGAAATGTTTGAAGCTACTGACTGAATGAAAGGAGCTGGCATCTCACTCTCTTTGAATATTTTTTATCATGCTAGGATTAACAGGAAAAAGCAAAAAATTTCAGAATTGCACCTTGCAATGTGTAGATATTACTGTTTGTGCATTTACAATATTCATTGATTTTTGCCTTTGAAAAACATGTTTTTCATATACCAGAAATGTTTGAAGCTACTGACTGAATGAAATGAGCTGGCATCTCACTCTCTTTGAATATTCTTTATCATGCTAGGATTAACAGGAAAAAGCAAAAAATTTCAGAATTGCACCTTGCAATGTGGAGATATTACTGTTTGTGCATTTACAATATTCATTGATTTTTGCCATTGAAAAACGTCCAGAAATGTTTGAAGCTACTGACTGAATGAAAGGAGCTGGCATCTCACTCTCTTTGAATCTTCTTTATCATGCTAGGATTAGCAGGAAAAAGCAAAAAATTTCAGAATTGCACCTTGCAATGTGGAGATATTACTGTTTGTGCATTTACAATATTCATTGATTTTTGCCATTGAAAAACATGTTTTTCATATACCAGAAATGTTTGAAGCTACTGACTGAATGAAAGGAGCTGGCATCTCACTCTTTGAATCTTCTTTATCATGCTAGGATTAGCAGGAAAAAGCAAACAATTTCAGAATTGCACCTTGCAATGTGGAGATATTACTGTTTGTGCATTTACAATATTCATTGATTTTTGCCATTGAAAAACATGTTTTTCATATACTAGAAATGTTTGAAGCTACTGACTGAATGAAAGGAGCTGGCATCTCACTCTCTTTGAATCTTCTTTATCATGCTAGGATTAACAGGAAAAAGCTAAAAATTTCAGAATTGCACCTTGCAATGTGGAGATATTACTGTTTGTGCATTTACAATATTCATTGATTTTTGCCATTGAAAAACATGTTTTTCATATACCAGAAATGTTTGAAGCTACTGACTGAATGAAAGGAGCTGGCATCTCACTCTCTTTGAATCTTCTTTATCATGCTAGGATTAGCAGGAAAAAGCAAAAAATTTCAGAATTGCACCTTGCAATGTGGAGATATTACTGTTTGTGCATTTACAATATTCATTGATTTTTGCCATTGAAAAACATGTTTTTCATATACCAGAAATGTTTGAAGCTACTGACTGAATGAAAGGAGCTGGCATCTCACTCTCTTTGAATCTTCTTTATCATGCTAGGATTAACAGGAAAAAGCAAAAAATTTCAGAATTGCACCTTGCAATGTGGAGATATTACTGTTTGTCCATTTACAATATTCATTGATTTTTGCCATTGAAAAACATGTTTTTCATATACCAGAAATGTTTGAAGCTACTGACTGAATGAAAGGAGCTGGCATCTCACTCTCTTTGAATCTTCTTTATCATGCTAGGATTAACAGGAAAAAGCTAAAAATTTCAGAATTGCACCGTGCAATGTGGAGATATTACTGTTTGTGCATTTACAATATTCATTGATTTTTGCCATTGAAAAACATGTTTTTCATATACCAGAAATGTTTGAAGCTACTGACTGAATGAAAGGAGCTGGCATCTCACTCTCTTTGAATCTTCTTTATCATGCTAGGATTAGCAGGAAAAAGCAAAAAATTTCAGAATTGCACCTTGCAATGTGGAGATATTAATGTTTGTGCATTTACAATATTCATTGATTTTTGCCATTGAAAAACATGTTTTTCATATACCAGAAATGTTTGAAGCTACTGACTGAATGAAAGGAGCTGGCATCTCACTCTCTTTGAATCTTCTTTATCATGCTAGGATTAACAGGAAAAAGCAAAAAATTTCAGAATTGCACCTTGCAATGTGGAGATATTACTGTTTGTGCATTTACAATATTCATTGATTTTTGCCATTGAAAAACGTTTTTCATATACCAGAAATGTTTGAAGCTACTGACTGAATGAAAGGAGCTGGCATCTCACTCTCTTTGAATCTTCTTTATCATGCTAGGATTAACAGGAAAAAGCAAAAAATTTCAGAATTGCACCTTGCAATGTGGAGATATTACTGTTTGTGCATTTACAATATTCATTGATTTTTGCCATTGAAAAACGTCCAGAAATGTTTGAAGCTACTGACTGAATGAAAGGAGCTGGCATCTCACTCTCTTTGAATCTTCTTTATCATGCTAGGATTAACAGGAAAAAGCAAAAAATTTCAGAATTGCACCTTGCAATGTGGAGATATTACTGTTTGTGCATTTACAATATTCATTGATTTTTGCCATTGAAAAACATGTTTTTCATATACCAGAAATGTTTGAAGCTACTGACTGAATGAAAGGAGCTGGCATCTCACTCTTTGAATCTTCTTTATCATGCTAGGATTAGCAGGAAAAAGCAAACAATTTCAGAATTGCACCTTGCAATGTGGAGATATTACTGTTTGTGCATTTACAATATTCATTGATTTTTGCCATTGAAAAACATGTTTTTCATATACCAGAAATGTTTGAAGCTACTGACTGAATGAAAGGAGCTGGCATCTCACTCTCTTTGAATCTTCTTTATCATGCTAGGATTAACAGGAAAAAGCTAAAAATTTCAGAATTGCACCGTGCAATGTGGAGATATTACTGTTTGTGCATTTACAATATTCATTGATTTTTGCCTTTGAAAAACATGTTTTTCATATACCAGAAATGTTTGAAGCTACTGACTGAATGAAAGGAGCTGGCATCTCACTCTCTTTGAATCTTCTTTATCATGCTAGGATTAGCAGGAAAAAGCAAAAAATTTCAGAATTGCACCTTGCAATGTGGAGATATTACTGTTTGTGCATTTACAATATTCATTGATTTTTGCCATTGAAAAACATGTTTTTCATATACCAGAAATGTTTGAAGCTACTGACTGAATGAAAGGAGCTGGCATCTCACTCTTTGAATCTTCTTTATCATGCTAGGATTAGCAGGAAAAAGCAAAAAATTTCAGAATTGCACCTTGCAATGTGGAGATATTACTGTTTGTGCATTTACAATATTCATTGATTTTTGCCATTGAAAAACATGTTTTTCATATACCAGAAATGTTTGAAGCTACTGACTGAATGAAAGGAGCTGGCATCTCACTCTTTGAATCTTCTTTATCATGCTAGGATTAGCAGGAAAAAGCAAACAATTTCAGAATTGCACCTTGCAATGTGGAGATATTACTGTTTGTGCATTTACAATATTCATTGATTTTTCCATTGAAAAACATGTTTTTCATATACTAGAAATGTTTGAAGCTACTGACTGAATGAAAGGAGCTGGCATCTCACTCTCTTTGAATCTTCTTTATCATGCTAGGATTAACAGGAAAAAGCTAAAAATTTCAGAATTGCACCTTGCAATGTGGAGATATTACTGTTTGTGCATTTACAATATTCATTGATTTTTGCCATTGAAAAACATGTTTTTCATATACCAGAAATGTTTGAAGCTACTGACTGAATGAAAGGAGCTGGCATCTCACTCTCTTTGAATCTTCTTTATCATGCTAGGATTAGCAGGAAAAAGCAAAAAATTTCAGAATTGCATCTTGCAATGTGGAGATATTACTGTTTGTGCATTTACAATATTCATTGATTTTTGCCATTGAAAAACATGTTTTTCATATACCAGAAATGTTTGAAGCTACTGACTGAATGAAAGGAGCTGGCATCTCACTCTCTTTGAATCTTCTTTATCATGCTAGGATTAACAGGAAAAAGCTAAAAATTTCAGAATTGCACCGTGCAATGTGGAGATATTACTGTTTGTGCATTTACAATATTCATTGATTTTTGCCATTGAAAAACATGTTTTTCATATACCAGAAATGTTTGAAGCTACTGACTGAATGAAAGGAGCTGGCATCTCACTCTCTTTGAATCTTCTTTATCATGCTAGGATTAGCAGGAAAAAGCAAAAAATTTCAGAATTGCACCTTGCAATGTGGAGATATTAATGTTTGTGCATTTACAATATTCATTGATTTTTGCCATTGAAAAACATGTTTTTCATATACCAGAAATGTTTGAAGCTACTGACTGAATGAAAGGAGCTGGCATCTCACTCTCTTTGAATCTTCTTTATCATGCTAGGATTAACAGGAAAAAGCAAAAAATTTCAGAATTGCACCTTGCAATGTGGAGATATTACTGTTTGTGCATTTACAATATTCATTGATTTTTGCCATTGAAAAACGTTTTTCATATACCAGAAATGTTTGAAGCTACTGACTGAATGAAAGGAGCTGGCATCTCACTCTCTTTGAATCTTCTTTATCATGCTAGGATTAACAGGAAAAAGCAAAAAATTTCAGAATTGCACCTTGCAATGTGGAGATATTACTGTTTGTGCATTTACAATATTCATTGATTTTTGCCATTGAAAAACGTCCAGAAATGTTTGAAGCTACTGACTGAATGAAAGGAGCTGGCATCTCACTCTCTTTGAATCTTCTTTATCATGCTAGGATTAACAGGAAAAAGCAAAAAATTTCAGAATTGCACCTTGCAATGTGGAGATATTACTGTTTGTGCATTTACAATATTCATTGATTTTTGCCATTGAAAAACATGTTTTTCATATACCAGAAATGTTTGAAGCTACTGACTGAATGAAAGGAGCTGGCATCTCACTCTTTGAATCTTCTTTATCATGCTAGGATTAGCAGGAAAAAGCAAACAATTTCAGAATTGCACCTTGCAATGTGGAGATATTACTGTTTGTGCATTTACAATATTCATTGATTTTTGCCATTGAAAAACATGTTTTTCATATACCAGAAATGTTTGAAGCTACTGACTGAATGAAAGGAGCTGGCATCTCACTCTCTTTGAATCTTCTTTATCATGCTAGGATTAACAGGAAAAAGCTAAAAATTTCAGAATTGCACCGTGCAATGTGGAGATATTACTGTTTGTGCATTTACAATATTCATTGATTTTTGCCTTTGAAAAACATGTTTTTCATATACCAGAAATGTTTGAAGCTACTGACTGAATGAAAGGAGCTGGCATCTCACTCTCTTTGAATCTTCTTTATCATGCTAGGATTAGCAGGAAAAAGCAAAAAATTTCAGAATTGCACCTTGCAATGTGGAGATATTACTGTTTGTGCATTTACAATATTCATTGATTTTTGCCATTGAAAAACATGTTTTTCATATACCAGAAATGTTTGAAGCTACTGACTGAATGAAAGGAGCTGGCATCTCACTCTCTTTGAATCTTCTTTATCATGCTAGGATTAGCAGGAAAAAGCAAAAAATTTCAGAATTGCACCTTGCAATGTGGAGATATTAATGTTTGTGCATTTACAATATTCATTGATTTTTGCCATTGAAAAACATGTTTTTCATATACCAGAAATGTTTGAAGCTACTGACTGAATGAAAGGAGCTGGCATCTCACTCTCTTTGAATATTTTTTATCATGCTAGGATTAACAGGAAAAAGCAAAAAATTTCAGAATTGCACCTTGCAATGTGTAGATATTACTGTTTGTGCATTTACAATATTCATTGATTTTTGCCTTTGAAAAACATGTTTTTCATATACCAGAAATGTTTGAAGCTACTGACTGAATGAAAGGAGCTGGCATCTCACTCTCTTTGAATATTCTTTATCATGCTAGGATTAACAGGAAAAAGCAAAAAATTTCAGAATTGCACCTTGCAATGTGGAGATATTACTGTTTGTGCATTTACAATATTCATTGATTTTTGCCATTGAAAAACGTCCAGAAATGTTTGAAGCTACTGACTGAATGAAAGGAGCTGGCATCTCACTCTCTTTGAATCTTCTTTATCATGCTAGGATTAGCAGGAAAAAGCAAAAAATTTCAGAATTGCACCTTGCAATGTGGAGATATTACTGTTTGTGCATTTACAATATTCATTGATTTTTGCCATTGAAAAACATGTTTTTCATATACCAGAAATGTTTGAAGCTACTGACTGAATGAAAGGAGCTGGCATCTCACTCTTTGAATCTTCTTTATCATGCTAGGATTAGCAGGAAAAAGCAAACAATTTCAGAATTGCACCTTGCAATGTGGAGATATTACTGTTTGTGCATTTACAATATTCATTGATTTTTCCATTGAAAAACATGTTTTTCATATACTAGAAATGTTTGAAGCTACTGACTGAATGAAAGGAGCTGGCATCTCACTCTCTTTGAATCTTCTTTATCATGCTAGGATTAACAGGAAAAAGCTAAAAATTTCAGAATTGCACCTTGCAATGTGGAGATATTACTGTTTGTGCATTTACAATATTCATTGATTTTTGCCATTGAAAAACATGTTTTTCATATACCAGAAATGTTTGAAGCTACTGACTGAATGAAAGGAGCTGGCATCTCACTCTCTTTGAATCTTCTTTATCATGCTAGGATTAGCAGGAAAAAGCAAAAAATTTCAGAATTGCATCTTGCAATGTGGAGATATTACTGTTTGTGCATTTACAATATTCATTGATTTTTGCCATTGAAAAACATGTTTTTCATATACCAGAAATGTTTGAAGCTACTGACTGAATGAAAGGAGCTGGCATCTCACTCTCTTTGAATCTTCTTTATCATGCTAGGATTAACAGGAAAAAGCTAAAAATTTCAGAATTGCACCGTGCAATGTGGAGATATTACTGTTTGTGCATTTACAATATTCATTGATTTTTGCCATTGAAAAACATGTTTTTCATATACCAGAAATGTTTGAAGCTACTGACTGAATGAAAGGAGCTGGCATCTCACTCTCTTTGAATCTTCTTTATCATGCTAGGATTAGCAGGAAAAAGCAAAAAATTTCAGAATTGCACCTTGCAATGTGGAGATATTAATGTTTGTGCATTTACAATATTCATTGATTTTTGCCATTGAAAAACATGTTTTTCATATACCAGAAATGTTTGAAGCTACTGACTGAATGAAAGGAGCTGCCATCTCACTCTCTTTGAATCTTCTTTATCATGCTAGGATTAACAGGAAAAAGCAAAAAATTTCAGAATTGCACCTTGCAATGTGGAGATATTACTGTTTGTGCATTTACAATATTCATTGATTTTTGCCATTGAAAAACGTCCAGAAATGTTTGAAGCTACTGACTGAATGAAAGGAGCTGGCATCTCACTCTCTTTGAATCTTCTTTATCATGCTAGGATTAACAGGAAAAAGCTAAAAATTTCAGAATTGCACCTTGCAATGTGGAGATATTACTGTTTGTGCATTTACAATATTCATTGATTTTTGCCATTGAAAAACAGGTTTTTCATATACCAGAAATGTTTGAAGCTACTGACTGAATGAAAGGAGCTGGCATCTCACTCTCTTTGAATCTTCTTTATCATGCTAGGATTAGCAGGAAAAAGCAAAAAATTTCAGAATTGCACCTTGCAATGTGGAGATATTACTGTTTGTGCATTTACAATATTCATTGATTTTTGCCATTGAAAAACATGTTTTTCATATACCAGAAATGTTTGAAGCTACTGACTGAATGAAAGGAGCTGGCATCTCACTCTCTTTGAATCTTCTTTATCATGCTAGGATTAACAGGAAAAAGCAAAAAATTTCAGAATTGCACCTTGCAATGTGGAGATATTACTGTTTGTCCATTTACAATATTCATTGATTTTTGCCATTGAAAAACATGTTTTTCATATACCAGAAATGTTTGAAGCTACTGACTGAATGAAAGGAGCTGGCATCTCACTCTCTTTGAATCTTCTTTATCATGCTAGGATTAGCAGGAAAAAGCAAAAAATTTCAGAATTGCACCTTGCAATGTGGAGATATTACTGTTTGTGCATTTACAATATTCATTGATTTTTGCCATTGAAAAACATGTTTTTCATATACCAGAAATGTTTGAAGCTACTGACTGAATGAAAGGAGCTGGCATCTCACTCTTTGAATCTTCTTTATCATGCTAGGATTAGCAGGAAAAAGCAAACAATTTCAGAATTGCACCTTGCAATGTGGAGATATTACTGTTTGTGCATTTACAATATTCATTGATTTTTGCCATTGAAAAACATGTTTTTCATATACTAGAAATGTTTGAAGCTACTGACTGAATGAAAGGAGCTGGCATCTCACTCTCTTTGAATCTTCTTTATCATGCTAGGATTAACAGGAAAAAGCTAAAAATTTCAGAATTGCACCTTGCAATGTGGAGATATTACTGTTTGTGCATTTACAATATTCATTGATTTTTGCCATTGAAAAACATGTTTTTCATATACCAGAAATGTTTGAAGCTACTGACTGAATGAAAGGAGCTGGCATCTCACTCTCTTTGAATCTTCTTTATCATGCTAGGATTAGCAGGAAAAAGCAAAAAATTTCAGAATTGCACCTTGCAATGTGGAGATATTACTGTTTGTGCATTTACAATATTCATTGATTTTTGCCATTGAAAAACATGTTTTTCATATACCAGAAATGTTTGAAGCTACTGACTGAATGAAAGGAGCTGGCATCTCACTCTCTTTGAATCTTCTTTATCATGCTAGGATTAACAGGAAAAAGCAAAAAATTTCAGAATTGCACCTTGCAATGTGGAGATATTACTGTTTGTCCATTTACAATATTCATTGATTTTTGCCATTGAAAAACATGTTTTTCATATACCAGAAATGTTTGAAGCTACTGACTGAATGAAAGGAGCTGGCATCTCACTCTCTTTGAATCTTCTTTATCATGCTAGGATTAACAGGAAAAAGCTAAAAATTTCAGAATTGCACCGTGCAATGTGGAGATATTACTGTTTGTGCATTTACAATATTCATTGATTTTTGCCATTGAAAAACATGTTTTTCATATACCAGAAATGTTTGAAGCTACTGACTGAATGAAAGGAGCTGGCATCTCACTCTCTTTGAATCTTCTTTATCATGCTAGGATTAGCAGGAAAAAGCAAAAAATTTCAGAATTGCACCTTGCAATGTGGAGATATTAATGTTTGTGCATTTACAATATTCATTGATTTTTGCCATTGAAAAACATGTTTTTCATATACCAGAAATGTTTGAAGCTACTGACTGAATGAAAGGAGCTGGCATCTCACTCTCTTTGAATCTTCTTTATCATGCTAGGATTAACAGGAAAAAGCAAAAAATTTCAGAATTGCACCTTGCAATGTGGAGATATTACTGTTTGTGCATTTACAATATTCATTGATTTTTGCCATTGAAAAACGTTTTTCATATACCAGAAATGTTTGAAGCTACTGACTGAATGAAAGGAGCTGGCATCTCACTCTCTTTGAATCTTCTTTATCATGCTAGGATTAACAGGAAAAAGCAAAAAATTTCAGAATTGCACCTTGCAATGTGGAGATATTACTGTTTGTGCATTTACAATATTCATTGATTTTTGCCATTGAAAAACGTCCAGAAATGTTTGAAGCTACTGACTGAATGAAAGGAGCTGGCATCTCACTCTCTTTGAATCTTCTTTATCATGCTAGGATTAACAGGAAAAAGCAAAAAATTTCAGAATTGCACCTTGCAATGTGGAGATATTACTGTTTGTGCATTTACAATATTCATTGATTTTTGCCATTGAAAAACATGTTTTTCATATACCAGAAATGTTTGAAGCTACTGACTGAATGAAAGGAGCTGGCATCTCACTCTTTGAATCTTCTTTATCATGCTAGGATTAGCAGGAAAAAGCAAACAATTTCAGAATTGCACCTTGCAATGTGGAGATATTACTGTTTGTGCATTTACAATATTCATTGATTTTTGCCATTGAAAAACATGTTTTTCATATACCAGAAATGTTTGAAGCTACTGACTGAATGAAAGGAGCTGGCATCTCACTCTCTTTGAATCTTCTTTATCATGCTAGGATTAACAGGAAAAAGCTAAAAATTTCAGAATTGCACCGTGCAATGTGGAGATATTACTGTTTGTGCATTTACAATATTCATTGATTTTTGCCTTTGAAAAACATGTTTTTCATATACCAGAAATGTTTGAAGCTACTGACTGAATGAAAGGAGCTGGCATCTCACTCTCTTTGAATCTTCTTTATCATGCTAGGATTAGCAGGAAAAAGCAAAAAATTTCAGAATTGCACCTTGCAATGTGGAGATATTACTGTTTGTGCATTTACAATATTCATTGATTTTTGCCATTGAAAAACATGTTTTTCATATACCAGAAATGTTTGAAGCTACTGACTGAATGAAAGGAGCTGGCATCTCACTCTTTGAATCTTCTTTATCATGCTAGGATTAGCAGGAAAAAGCAAAAAATTTCAGAATTGCACCTTGCAATGTGGAGATATTACTGTTTGTGCATTTACAATATTCATTGATTTTTGCCATTGAAAAACATGTTTTTCATATACCAGAAATGTTTGAAGCTACTGACTGAATGAAAGGAGCTGGCATCTCACTCTTTGAATCTTCTTTATCATGCTAGGATTAGCAGGAAAAAGCAAACAATTTCAGAATTGCACCTTGCAATGTGGAGATATTACTGTTTGTGCATTTACAATATTCATTGATTTTTCCATTGAAAAACATGTTTTTCATATACTAGAAATGTTTGAAGCTACTGACTGAATGAAAGGAGCTGGCATCTCACTCTCTTTGAATCTTCTTTATCATGCTAGGATTAACAGGAAAAAGCTAAAAATTTCAGAATTGCACCTTGCAATGTGGAGATATTACTGTTTGTGCATTTACAATATTCATTGATTTTTGCCATTGAAAAACATGTTTTTCATATACCAGAAATGTTTGAAGCTACTGACTGAATGAAAGGAGCTGGCATCTCACTCTCTTTGAATCTTCTTTATCATGCTAGGATTAGCAGGAAAAAGCAAAAAATTTCAGAATTGCATCTTGCAATGTGGAGATATTACTGTTTGTGCATTTACAATATTCATTGATTTTTGCCATTGAAAAACATGTTTTTCATATACCAGAAATGTTTGAAGCTACTGACTGAATGAAAGGAGCTGGCATCTCACTCTCTTTGAATCTTCTTTATCATGCTAGGATTAACAGGAAAAAGCTAAAAATTTCAGAATTGCACCGTGCAATGTGGAGATATTACTGTTTGTGCATTTACAATATTCATTGATTTTTGCCATTGAAAAACATGTTTTTCATATACCAGAAATGTTTGAAGCTACTGACTGAATGAAAGGAGCTGGCATCTCACTCTCTTTGAATCTTCTTTATCATGCTAGGATTAGCAGGAAAAAGCAAAAAATTTCAGAATTGCACCTTGCAATGTGGAGATATTAATGTTTGTGCATTTACAATATTCATTGATTTTTGCCATTGAAAAACATGTTTTTCATATACCAGAAATGTTTGAAGCTACTGACTGAATGAAAGGAGCTGGCATCTCACTCTCTTTGAATCTTCTTTATCATGCTAGGATTAACAGGAAAAAGCAAAAAATTTCAGAATTGCACCTTGCAATGTGGAGATATTACTGTTTGTGCATTTACAATATTCATTGATTTTTGCCATTGAAAAACGTTTTTCATATACCAGAAATGTTTGAAGCTACTGACTGAATGAAAGGAGCTGGCATCTCACTCTCTTTGAATCTTCTTTATCATGCTAGGATTAACAGGAAAAAGCAAAAAATTTCAGAATTGCACCTTGCAATGTGGAGATATTACTGTTTGTGCATTTACAATATTCATTGATTTTTGCCATTGAAAAACGTCCAGAAATGTTTGAAGCTACTGACTGAATGAAAGGAGCTGGCATCTCACTCTCTTTGAATCTTCTTTATCATGCTAGGATTAACAGGAAAAAGCAAAAAATTTCAGAATTGCACCTTGCAATGTGGAGATATTACTGTTTGTGCATTTACAATATTCATTGATTTTTGCCATTGAAAAACATGTTTTTCATATACCAGAAATGTTTGAAGCTACTGACTGAATGAAAGGAGCTGGCATCTCACTCTTTGAATCTTCTTTATCATGCTAGGATTAGCAGGAAAAAGCAAACAATTTCAGAATTGCACCTTGCAATGTGGAGATATTACTGTTTGTGCATTTACAATATTCATTGATTTTTGCCATTGAAAAACATGTTTTTCATATACCAGAAATGTTTGAAGCTACTGACTGAATGAAAGGAGCTGGCATCTCACTCTCTTTGAATCTTCTTTATCATGCTAGGATTAACAGGAAAAAGCTAAAAATTTCAGAATTGCACCGTGCAATGTGGAGATATTACTGTTTGTGCATTTACAATATTCATTGATTTTTGCCTTTGAAAAACATGTTTTTCATATACCAGAAATGTTTGAAGCTACTGACTGAATGAAAGGAGCTGGCATCTCACTCTCTTTGAATCTTCTTTATCATGCTAGGATTAGCAGGAAAAAGCAAAAAATTTCAGAATTGCACCTTGCAATGTGGAGATATTACTGTTTGTGCATTTACAATATTCATTGATTTTTGCCATTGAAAAACATGTTTTTCATATACCAGAAATGTTTGAAGCTACTGACTGAATGAAAGGAGCTGGCATCTCACTCTCTTTGAATCTTCTTTATCATGCTAGGATTAGCAGGAAAAAGCAAAAAATTTCAGAATTGCAACTTGCAATGTGGAGATATTAATGTTTGTGCATTTACAATATTCATTGATTTTTGCCATTGAAAAACATGTTTTTCATATACCAGAAATGTTTGAAGCTACTGACTGAATGAAAGGAGCTGGCATCTCACTCTCTTTGAATATTTTTTATCATGCTAGGATTAACAGGAAAAAGCAAAAAATTTCAGAATTGCACCTTGCAATGTGTAGATATTACTGTTTGTGCATTTACAATATTCATTGATTTTTGCCTTTGAAAAACATGTTTTTCATATACCAGAAATGTTTGAAGCTACTGACTGAATGAAAGGAGCTGGCATCTCACTCTCTTTGAATATTCTTTATCATGCTAGGATTAACAGGAAAAAGCAAAAAATTTCAGAATTGCACCTTGCAATGTGGAGATATTACTGTTTGTGCATTTACAATATTCATTGATTTTTGCCATTGAAAAACGTCCAGAAATGTTTGAAGCTACTGACTGAATGAAAGGAGCTGGCATCTCACTCTCTTTGAATCTTCTTTATCATGCTAGGATTAGCAGGAAAAAGCAAAAAATTTCAGAATTGCACCTTGCAATGTGGAGATATTACTGTTTGTGCATTTACAATATTCATTGATTTTTGCCATTGAAAAACATGTTTTTCATATACCAGAAATGTTTGAAGCTACTGACTGAATGAAAGGAGCTGGCATCTCACTCTTTGAATCTTCTTTATCATGCTAGGATTAGCAGGAAAAAGCAAACAATTTCAGAATTGCACCTTGCAATGTGGAGATATTACTGTTTGTGCATTTACAATATTCATTGATTTTTCCATTGAAAAACATGTTTTTCATATACTAGAAATGTTTGAAGCTACTGACTGAATGAAAGGAGCTGGCATCTCACTCTCTTTGAATCTTCTTTATCATGCTAGGATTAACAGGAAAAAGCTAAAAATTTCAGAATTGCACCTTGCAATGTGGAGATATTACTGTTTGTGCATTTACAATATTCATTGATTTTTGCCATTGAAAAACATGTTTTTCATATACCAGAAATGTTTGAAGCTACTGACTGAATGAAAGGAGCTGGCATCTCACTCTCTTTGAATCTTCTTTATCATGCTAGGATTAGCAGGAAAAAGCAAAAAATTTCAGAATTGCATCTTGCAATGTGGAGATATTACTGTTTGTGCATTTACAATATTCATTGATTTTTGCCATTGAAAAACATGTTTTTCATATACCAGAAATGTTTGAAGCTACTGACTGAATGAAAGGAGCTGGCATCTCACTCTCTTTGAATCTTCTTTATCATGCTAGGATTAACAGGAAAAAGCTAAAAATTTCAGAATTGCACCGTGCAATGTGGAGATATTACTGTTTGTGCATTTACAATATTCATTGATTTTTGCCATTGAAAAACATGTTTTTCATATACCAGAAATGTTTGAAGCTACTGACTGAATGAAAGGAGCTGGCATCTCACTCTCTTTGAATCTTCTTTATCATGCTAGGATTAGCAGGAAAAAGCAAAAAATTTCAGAATTGCACCTTGCAATGTGGAGATATTAATGTTTGTGCATTTACAATATTCATTGATTTTTGCCATTGAAAAACATGTTTTTCATATACCAGAAATGTTTGAAGCTACTGACTGAATGAAAGGAGCTGGCATCTCACTCTCTTTGAATCTTCTTTATCATGCTAGGATTAACAGGAAAAAGCAAAAAATTTCAGAATTGCACCTTGCAATGTGGAGATATTACTGTTTGTGCATTTACAATATTCCTTGATTTTTGCCATTGAAAAACGTCCAGAAATGTTTGAAGCTACTGACTGAATGAAAGGAGCTGGCATCTCACTCTCTTTGAATCTTCTTTATCATGCTAGGATTAACAGGAAAAAGCTAAAAATTTCAGAATTGCACCGTGCAATGTGGAGATATTACTGTTTGTGCATTTACAATATTCATTGATTTTTGCCATTGAAAAACATGTTTTTCATATACCAGAAATGTTTGAAGCTACTGACTGAATGAAAGGAGCTGGCATCTCACTCTCTTTGAATCTTCTTTATCATGCTAGGATTAACAGGAAAAAGCTAAAAATTTCAGAATTGCACCGTGCAATGTGGAGATATTACTGTTTGTGCATTTACAATATTCATTGATTTTTGCCTTTGAAAAACATGTTTTTCATATACCAGAAATGTTTGAAGCTACTGACTGAATGAAAGGAGCTGGCATCTCACTCTCTTTGAATCTTCTTTATCATGCTAGGATTAGCAGGAAAAAGCAAAAAGTTTCAGAATTGCACCTTGCAATGTGGAGATATTACTGTTTGTGCATTTACAATATTCATTGATTTTTGCCATTGAAAAACATGTTTTTCATATACCAGAAATGTTTGAAGCTACTGACTGAATGAAAGGAGCTGGCATCTCACTCTCTTTGAATCTTCTTTATCATGCTAGGATTAACAGGAAAAAGCAAAAAATTTCAGAATTGCACCTTGAAATGTGGAGATATTACTGTTTGTGCATTTACAATATTCATTGATTTTTGCCATTGAAAAACATGTTTTTCATATACCAGAAATGTTTGAAGCTACTGACTGAATGAAAGGAGCTGGCATCTCACTCTCTTTGAATCTTCTTTATCATGCTAGGATTAGCAGGAAAAAGCAAAAAATTTCAGAATTGCACCTTGCAATGTGGAGATATTAATGTTTGTGCATTTACAATATTCATTGATTTTTGCCATTGAAAAACATGTTTTTCATATACCAGAAATGTTTGAAGCTACTGACTGAATGAAAGGAGCTGGCATCTCACTCTCTTTGAATATTTTTTATCATGCTAGGATTAACAGGAAAAAGCAAAAAATTTCAGAATTGCACCTTGCAATGTGTAGATATTACTGTTTGTGCATTTACAATATTCATTGATTTTTGCCTTTGAAAAACATGTTTTTCATATACCAGAAATGTTTGAAGCTACTGACTGAATGAAAGGAGCTGGCATCTCACTCTCTTTGAATATTCTTTATCATGCTAGGATTAACAGGAAAAAGCAAAAATTTCAGAATTGCACCTTGCAATGTGGAGATATTACTGTTTGTGCATTTACAATATTCATTGATTTTTGCCATTGAAAAACGTCCAGAAATGTTTGAAGCTACTGACTGAATGAAAGGAGCTGGCATCTCACTCTCTTTGAATCTTCTTTATCATGCTAGGATTAACAGGAAAAAGCTAAAAATTTCAGAATTGCACCGTGCAATGTGGAGATATTACTGTTTGTGCATTTACAATATTCATTGATTTTTGCCATTGAAAAACATGTTTTTCATATACCAGAAATGTTTGAAGCTACTGACTGAATGAAAGGAGCTGGCATCTCACTCTCTTTGAATCTTCTTTATCATGCTAGGATTAACAGGAAAAAGCTAAAAATTTCAGAATTGCACCGTGCAATGTGGAGATATTACTGTTTGTGCATTTACAATATTCATTGATTTTTGCCTTTGAAAAACATGTTTTTCATATACCAGAAATGTTTGAAGCTACTGACTGAATGAAAGGAGCTGGCATCTCACTCTCTTTGAATCTTCTTTATCATGCTAGGATTAGCAGGAAAAAGCAAAAAGTTTCAGAATTGCACCTTGCAATGTGGAGATATTACTGTTTGTGCATTTACAATATTCATTGATTTTTGCCATTGAAAAACATGTTTTTCATATACCAGAAATGTTTGAAGCTACTGACTGAATGAAAGGAGCTGGCATCTCACTCTCTTTGAATCTTCTTTATCATGCTAGGATTAACAGGAAAAAGCAAAAAATTTCAGAATTGCACCTTGAAATGTGGAGATATTACTGTTTGTGCATTTACAATATTCATTGATTTTTGCCATTGAAAAACATGTTTTTCATATACCAGAAATGTTTGAAGCTACTGACTGAATGAAAGGAGCTGGCATCTCACTCTCTTTGAATCTTCTTTATCATGCTAGGATTAGCAGGAAAAAGCAAAAAATTTCAGAATTGCACCTTGCAATGTGGAGATATTAATGTTTGTGCATTTACAATATTCATTGATTTTTGCCATTGAAAAACATGTTTTTCATATACCAGAAATGTTTGAAGCTACTGACTGAATGAAAGGAGCTGGCATCTCACTCTCTTTGAATATTTTTTATCATGCTAGGATTAACAGGAAAAAGCAAAAAATTTCAGAATTGCACCTTGCAATGTGTAGATATTACTGTTTGTGCATTTACAATATTCATTGATTTTTGCCTTTGAAAAACATGTTTTTCATATACCAGAAATGTTTGAAGCTACTGACTGAATGAAAGGAGCTGGCATCTCACTCTCTTTGAATATTCTTTATCATGCTAGGATTAACAGGAAAAAGCAAAAATTTCAGAATTGCACCTTGCAATGTGGAGATATTACTGTTTGTGCATTTACAATATTCATTGATTTTTGCCATTGAAAAACGTCCAGAAATGTTTGAAGCTACTGACTGAATGAAAGGAGCTGGCATCTCACTCTCTTTGAATCTTCTTTATCATGCTAGGATTAGCAGGAAAAAGCAAAAAATTTCAGAATTGCACCTTGCAATGTGGAGATATTACTGTTTGTGCATTTACAATATTCATTGATTTTTGCCATTGAAAAACATGTTTTTCATATACCAGAAATGTTTGAAGCTACTGACTGAATGAAAGGAGCTGGCATCTCACTCTTTGAATCTTCTTTATCATGCTAGGATTAGCAGGAAAAAGCAAACAATTTCAGAATTGCACCTTGCAATGTGGAGATATTACTGTTTGTGCATTTACAATATTCATTGATTTTTCCATTGAAAAACATGTTTTTCATATACTAGAAATGTTTGAAGCTACTGACTGAATGAAAGGAGCTGGCATCTCACTCTCTTTGAATCTTCTTTATCATGCTAGGATTAACAGGAAAAAGCTAAAAATTTCAGAATTGCACCTTGCAATGTGGAGATATTACTGTTTGTGCATTTACAATATTCATTGATTTTTGCCATTGAAAAACATGTTTTTCATATACCAGAAATGTTTGAAGCTACTGACTGAATGAAAGGAGCTGGCATCTCACTCTCTTTGAATCTTCTTTATCATGCTAGGATTAGCAGGAAAAAGCAAAAAATTTCAGAATTGCATCTTGCAATGTGGAGATATTACTGTTTGTGCATTTACAATATTCATTGATTTTTGCCATTGAAAAACATGTTTTTCATATACCAGAAATGTTTGAAGCTACTGACTGAATGAAAGGAGCTGGCATCTCACTCTCTTTGAATCTTCTTTATCATGCTAGGATTAACAGGAAAAAGCAAAAAATTTCAGAATTGCACCTTGCAATGTGGAGATATTACTGTTTGTGCATTTACAATATTCATTGATTTTTGCCATTGAAAAACATGTTTTTCATATACCAGAAATGTTTGAAGCTACTGACTGAATGAAAGGAGCTGGCATCTCACTCTCTTTGAATCTTCTTTATCATGCTAGGATTAACAGGAAAAAGCTAAAAATTTCAGAATTGCACCGTGCAATGTGGAGATATTACTGTTTGTGCATTTACAATATTCATTGATTTTTGCCATTGAAAAACATGTTTTTCATATACCAGAAATGTTTGAAGCTACTGACTGAATGAAAGGAGCTGGCATCTCACTCTCTTTGAATCTTCTTTATCATGCTAGGATTAGCAGGAAAAAGCAAAAAATTTCAGAATTGCACCTTGCAATGTGGAGATATTAATGTTTGTGCATTTACAATATTCATTGATATTTGCCATTGAAAAACATGTTTTTCATATACCAGAAATGTTTGAAGCTACTGACTGAATGAAAGGAGCTGGCATCTCACTCTCTTTGAATCTTCTTTATCATGCTAGGATTAACAGGAAAAAGCAAAAAATTTCAGAATTGCACCTTGCAATGTGGAGATATTACTGTTTGTGCATTTACAATATTCCTTGATTTTTGCCATTGAAAAACGTCCAGAAATGTTTGAAGCTACTGACTGAATGAAAGGAGCTGGCATCTCACTCTCTTTGAATCTTCTTTATCATGCTAGGATTAACAGGAAAAAGCTAAAAATTTCAGAATTGCACCGTGCAATGTGGAGATATTACTGTTTGTGCATTTACAATATTCATTGATTTTTGCCATTGAAAAACATGTTTTTCATATACCAGAAATGTTTGAAGCTACTGACTGAATGAAAGGAGCTGGCATCTCACTCTCTTTGAATCTTCTTTATCATGCTAGGATTAGCAGGAAAAAGCAAAAAATTTCAGAATTGCACCTTGCAATGTGGAGATATTACTGTTTGTGCATTTACAATATTCATTGATTTTTGCCATTGAAAAACATGTTTTTCATATACCAGAAATGTTTGAAGCTACTGACTGAATGAAAGGAGCTGGCATCTCACTCTCTTTGAATCTTCTTTATCATGCTAGGATTAACAGGAAAAAGCAAAAAATTTCAGAATTGCACCTTGCAATGTGGAGATATTACTGTTTGTGCATTTACAATATTCATTGATTTTTGCCATTGAAAAACGTCCAGAAATGTTTGAAGCTACTGACTGAATGAAAGGAGCTGGCATCTCACTCTCTTTGAATCTTCTTTATCATGCTAGGATTAACAGGAAAAAGCTAAAAATTTCAGAATTGCACCGTGCAATGTGGAGATATTACTGTTTGTGCATTTACAATATTCATTGATTTTTGCCATTGAAAAACATGTTTTTCATATACCAGAAATGTTTGAAGCTACTGACTGAATGAAAGGAGCTGGCATCTCACTCTCTTTGAATCTTCTTTATCATGCTAGGATTAACAGGAAAAAGCTAAAAATTTCAGAATTGCACCGTGCAATGTGGAGATATTACTGTTTGTGCATTTACAATATTCATTGATTTTTGCCTTTGAAAAACATGTTTTTCATATACCAGAAATGTTTGAAGCTACTGACTGAATGAAAGGAGCTGGCATCTCACTCTCTTTGAATCTTCTTTATCATGCTAGGATTAGCAGGAAAAAGCAAAAAGTTTCAGAATTGCACCTTGCAATGTGGAGATATTACTGTTTGTGCATTTACAATATTCATTGATTTTTGCCATTGAAAAACATGTTTTTCATATACCAGAAATGTTTGAAGCTACTGACTGAATGAAAGGAGCTGGCATCTCACTCTCTTTGAATCTTCTTTATCATGCTAGGATTAACAGGAAAAAGCAAAAAATTTCAGAATTGCACCTTGAAATGTGGAGATATTACTGTTTGTGCATTTACAATATTCATTGATTTTTGCCATTGAAAAACATGTTTTTCATATACCAGAAATGTTTGAAGCTACTGACTGAATGAAAGGAGCTGGCATCTCACTCTCTTTGAATCTTCTTTATCATGCTAGGATTAGCAGGAAAAAGCAAAAAATTTCAGAATTGCACCTTGCAATGTGGAGATATTAATGTTTGTGCATTTACAATATTCATTGATTTTTGCCATTGAAAAACATGTTTTTCATATACCAGAAATGTTTGAAGCTACTGACTGAATGAAAGGAGCTGGCATCTCACTCTCTTTGAATATTTTTTATCATGCTAGGATTAACAGGAAAAAGCAAAAAATTTCAGAATTGCACCTTGCAATGTGTAGATATTACTGTTTGTGCATTTACAATATTCATTGATTTTTGCCTTTGAAAAACATGTTTTTCATATACCAGAAATGTTTGAAGCTACTGACTGAATGAAAGGAGCTGGCATCTCACTCTCTTTGAATATTCTTTATCATGCTAGGATTAACAGGAAAAAGCAAAAATTTCAGAATTGCACCTTGCAATGTGGAGATATTACTGTTTGTGCATTTACAATATTCATTGATTTTTGCCATTGAAAAACGTCCAGAAATGTTTGAAGCTACTGACTGAATGAAAGGAGCTGGCATCTCACTCTCTTTGAATCTTCTTTATCATGCTAGGATTAACAGGAAAAAGCTAAAAATTTCAGAATTGCACCGTGCAATGTGGAGATATTACTGTTTGTGCATTTACAATATTCATTGATTTTTGCCATTGAAAAACATGTTTTTCATATACCAGAAATGTTTGAAGCTACTGACTGAATGAAAGGAGCTGGCATCTCACTCTCTTTGAATCTTCTTTATCATGCTAGGATTAACAGGAAAAAGCTAAAAATTTCAGAATTGCACCGTGCAATGTGGAGATATTACTGTTTGTGCATTTACAATATTCATTGATTTTTGCCTTTGAAAAACATGTTTTTCATATACCAGAAATGTTTGAAGCTACTGACTGAATGAAAGGAGCTGGCATCTCACTCTCTTTGAATCTTCTTTATCATGCTAGGATTAGCAGGAAAAAGCAAAAAGTTTCAGAATTGCACCTTGCAATGTGGAGATATTACTGTTTGTGCATTTACAATATTCATTGATTTTTGCCATTGAAAAACATGTTTTTCATATACCAGAAATGTTTGAAGCTACTGACTGAATGAAAGGAGCTGGCATCTCACTCTCTTTGAATCTTCTTTATCATGCTAGGATTAACAGGAAAAAGCAAAAAATTTCAGAATTGCACCTTGAAATGTGGAGATATTACTGTTTGTGCATTTACAATATTCATTGATTTTTGCCATTGAAAAACATGTTTTTCATATACCAGAAATGTTTGAAGCTACTGACTGAATGAAAGGAGCTGGCATCTCACTCTCTTTGAATCTTCTTTATCATGCTAGGATTAGCAGGAAAAAGCAAAAAATTTCAGAATTGCACCTTGCAATGTGGAGATATTAATGTTTGTGCATTTACAATATTCATTGATTTTTGCCATTGAAAAACATGTTTTTCATATACCAGAAATGTTTGAAGCTACTGACTGAATGAAAGGAGCTGGCATCTCACTCTCTTTGAATATTTTTTATCATGCTAGGATTAACAGGAAAAAGCAAAAAATTTCAGAATTGCACCTTGCAATGTGTAGATATTACTGTTTGTGCATTTACAATATTCATTGATTTTTGCCTTTGAAAAACATGTTTTTCATATACCAGAAATGTTTGAAGCTACTGACTGAATGAAAGGAGCTGGCATCTCACTCTCTTTGAATATTCTTTATCATGCTAGGATTAACAGGAAAAAGCAAAAATTTCAGAATTGCACCTTGCAATGTGGAGATATTACTGTTTGTGCATTTACAATATTCATTGATTTTTGCCATTGAAAAACGTCCAGAAATGTTTGAAGCTACTGACTGAATGAAAGGAGCTGGCATCTCACTCTCTTTGAATCTTCTTTATCATGCTAGGATTAGCAGGAAAAAGCAAAAAATTTCAGAATTGCACCTTGCAATGTGGAGATATTACTGTTTGTGCATTTACAATATTCATTGATTTTTGCCATTGAAAAACATGTTTTTCATATACCAGAAATGTTTGAAGCTACTGACTGAATGAAAGGAGCTGGCATCTCACTCTTTGAATCTTCTTTATCATGCTAGGATTAGCAGGAAAAAGCAAACAATTTCAGAATTGCACCTTGCAATGTGGAGATATTACTGTTTGTGCATTTACAATATTCATTGATTTTTCCATTGAAAAACATGTTTTTCATATACTAGAAATGTTTGAAGCTACTGACTGAATGAAAGGAGCTGGCATCTCACTCTCTTTGAATCTTCTTTATCATGCTAGGATTAACAGGAAAAAGCTAAAAATTTCAGAATTGCACCTTGCAATGTGGAGATATTACTGTTTGTGCATTTACAATATTCATTGATTTTTGCCATTGAAAAACATGTTTTTCATATACCAGAAATGTTTGAAGCTACTGACTGAATGAAAGGAGCTGGCATCTCACTCTCTTTGAATCTTCTTTATCATGCTAGGATTAGCAGGAAAAAGCAAAAAATTTCAGAATTGCATCTTGCAATGTGGAGATATTACTGTTTGTGCATTTACAATATTCATTGATTTTTGCCATTGAAAAACATGTTTTTCATATACCAGAAATGTTTGAAGCTACTGACTGAATGAAAGGAGCTGGCATCTCACTCTCTTTGAATCTTCTTTATCATGCTAGGATTAACAGGAAAAAGCAAAAAATTTCAGAATTGCACCTTGCAATGTGGAGATATTACTGTTTGTGCATTTACAATATTCATTGATTTTTGCCATTGAAAAACATGTTTTTCATATACCAGAAATGTTTGAAGCTACTGACTGAATGAAAGGAGCTGGCATCTCACTCTCTTTGAATCTTCTTTATCATGCTAGGATTAACAGGAAAAAGCTAAAAATTTCAGAATTGCACCGTGCAATGTGGAGATATTACTGTTTGTGCATTTACAATATTCATTGATTTTTGCCATTGAAAAACATGTTTTTCATATACCAGAAATGTTTGAAGCTACTGACTGAATGAAAGGAGCTGGCATCTCACTCTCTTTGAATCTTCTTTATCATGCTAGGATTAGCAGGAAAAAGCAAAAAATTTCAGAATTGCACCTTGCAATGTGGAGATATTAATGTTTGTGCATTTACAATATTCATTGATTTTTGCCATTGAAAAACATGTTTTTCATATACCAGAAATGTTTGAAGCTACTGACTGAATGAAAGGAGCTGGCATCTCACTCTCTTTGAATCTTCTTTATCATGCTAGGATTAACAGGAAAAAGCAAAAAATTTCAGAATTGCACCTTGCAATGTGGAGATATTACTGTTTGTGCATTTACAATATTCCTTGATTTTTGCCATTGAAAAACGTCCAGAAATGTTTGAAGCTACTGACTGAATGAAAGGAGCTGGCATCTCACTCTCTTTGAATCTTCTTTATCATGCTAGGATTAACAGGAAAAAGCTAAAAATTTCAGAATTGCACCGTGCAATGTGGAGATATTACTGTTTGTGCATTTACAATATTCATTGATTTTTGCCATTGAAAAACATGTTTTTCATATACCAGAAATGTTTGAAGCTACTGACTGAATGAAAGGAGCTGGCATCTCACTCTCTTTGAATCTTCTTTATCATGCTAGGATTAGCAGGAAAAAGCAAAAAATTTCAGAATTGCACCTTGCAATGTGGAGATATTACTGTTTGTGCATTTACAATATTCATTGATTTTTGCCATTGAAAAACATGTTTTTCATATACCAGAAATGTTTGAAGCTACTGACTGAATGAAAGGAGCTGGCATCTCACTCTCTTTGAATCTTCTTTATCATGCTAGGATTAACAGGAAAAAGCAAAAAATTTCAGAATTGCACCTTGCAATGTGGAGATATTACTGTTTGTGCATTTACAATATTCATTGATTTTTGCCATTGAAAAACGTTTTTCATATACCAGAAATGTTTGAAGCTACTGACTGAATGAAAGGAGCTGGCATCTCACTCTCTTTGAATCTTCTTTATCATGCTAGGATTAACAGGAAAAAGCAAAAAATTTCAGAATTGCACCTTGCAATGTGGAGATATTACTGTTTGTGCATTTACAATATTCATTGATTTTTGCCATTGAAAAACGTCCAGAAATGTTTGAAGCTACTGACTGAATGAAAGGAGCTGGCATCTCACTCTCTTTGAATCTTCTTTATCATGCTAGGATTAGCAGGAAAAAGCAAAAAGTTTCAGAATTGCACCTTGCAATGTGGAGATATTACTGTTTGTGCATTTACAATATTCATTGATTTTTGCCATTGAAAAACATGTTTTTCATATACCAGAAATGTTTGAAGCTACTGACTGAATGAAAGGAGCTGGCATCTCACTCTCTTTGAATCTTCTTTATCATGCTAGGATTAACAGGAAAAAGCAAAAAATTTCAGAATTGCACCTTGAAATGTGGAGATATTACTGTTTGTGCATTTACAATATTCATTGATTTTTGCCATTGAAAAACATGTTTTTCATATACCAGAAATGTTTGAAGCTACTGACTGAATGAAAGGAGCTGGCATCTCACTCTCTTTGAATCTTCTTTATCATGCTAGGATTAGCAGGAAAAAGCAAAAAATTTCAGAATTGCACCTTGCAATGTGGAGATATTAATGTTTGTGCATTTACAATATTCATTGATTTTTGCCATTGAAAAACATGTTTTTCATATACCAGAAATGTTTGAAGCTACTGACTGAATGAAAGGAGCTGGCATCTCACTCTCTTTGAATATTTTTTATCATGCTAGGATTAACAGGAAAAAGCAAAAAATTTCAGAATTGCACCTTGCAATGTGTAGATATTACTGTTTGTGCATTTACAATATTCATTGATTTTTGCCTTTGAAAAACATGTTTTTCATATACCAGAAATGTTTGAAGCTACTGACTGAATGAAAGGAGCTGGCATCTCACTCTCTTTGAATATTCTTTATCATGCTAGGATTAACAGGAAAAAGCAAAAATTTCAGAATTGCACCTTGCAATGTGGAGATATTACTGTTTGTGCATTTACAATATTCATTGATTTTTGCCATTGAAAAACGTCCAGAAATGTTTGAAGCTACTGACTGAATGAAAGGAGCTGGCATCTCACTCTCTTTGAATCTTCTTTATCATGCTAGGATTAACAGGAAAAAGCTAAAAATTTCAGAATTGCACCGTGCAATGTGGAGATATTACTGTTTGTGCATTTACAATATTCATTGATTTTTGCCATTGAAAAACATGTTTTTCATATACCAGAAATGTTTGAAGCTACTGACTGAATGAAAGGAGCTGGCATCTCACTCTCTTTGAATCTTCTTTATCATGCTAGGATTAACAGGAAAAAGCTAAAAATTTCAGAATTGCACCGTGCAATGTGGAGATATTACTGTTTGTGCATTTACAATATTCATTGATTTTTGCCTTTGAAAAACATGTTTTTCATATACCAGAAATGTTTGAAGCTACTGACTGAATGAAAGGAGCTGGCATCTCACTCTCTTTGAATCTTCTTTATCATGCTAGGATTAGCAGGAAAAAGCAAAAAGTTTCAGAATTGCACCTTGCAATGTGGAGATATTACTGTTTGTGCATTTACAATATTCATTGATTTTTGCCATTGAAAAACATGTTTTTCATATACCAGAAATGTTTGAAGCTACTGACTGAATGAAAGGAGCTGGCATCTCACTCTCTTTGAATCTTCTTTATCATGCTAGGATTAACAGGAAAAAGCAAAAAATTTCAGAATTGCACCTTGAAATGTGGAGATATTACTGTTTGTGCATTTACAATATTCATTGATTTTTGCCATTGAAAAACATGTTTTTCATATACCAGAAATGTTTGAAGCTACTGACTGAATGAAAGGAGCTGGCATCTCACTCTCTTTGAATCTTCTTTATCATGCTAGGATTAGCAGGAAAAAGCAAAAAATTTCAGAATTGCACCTTGCAATGTGGAGATATTAATGTTTGTGCATTTACAATATTCATTGATTTTTGCCATTGAAAAACATGTTTTTCATATACCAGAAATGTTTGAAGCTACTGACTGAATGAAAGGAGCTGGCATCTCACTCTCTTTGAATATTTTTTATCATGCTAGGATTAACAGGAAAAAGCAAAAAATTTCAGAATTGCACCTTGCAATGTGTAGATATTACTGTTTGTGCATTTACAATATTCATTGATTTTTGCCTTTGAAAAACATGTTTTTCATATACCAGAAATGTTTGAAGCTACTGACTGAATGAAAGGAGCTGGCATCTCACTCTCTTTGAATATTCTTTATCATGCTAGGATTAACAGGAAAAAGCAAAAATTTCAGAATTGCACCTTGCAATGTGGAGATATTACTGTTTGTGCATTTACAATATTCATTGATTTTTGCCATTGAAAAACGTCCAGAAATGTTTGAAGCTACTGACTGAATGAAAGGAGCTGGCATCTCACTCTCTTTGAATCTTCTTTATCATGCTAGGATTAGCAGGAAAAAGCAAAAAATTTCAGAATTGCACCTTGCAATGTGGAGATATTACTGTTTGTGCATTTACAATATTCATTGATTTTTGCCATTGAAAAACATGTTTTTCATATACCAGAAATGTTTGAAGCTACTGACTGAATGAAAGGAGCTGGCATCTCACTCTTTGAATCTTCTTTATCATGCTAGGATTAGCAGGAAAAAGCAAACAATTTCAGAATTGCACCTTGCAATGTGGAGATATTACTGTTTGTGCATTTACAATATTCATTGATTTTTCCATTGAAAAACATGTTTTTCATATACTAGAAATGTTTGAAGCTACTGACTGAATGAAAGGAGCTGGCATCTCACTCTCTTTGAATCTTCTTTATCATGCTAGGATTAACAGGAAAAAGCTAAAAATTTCAGAATTGCACCTTGCAATGTGGAGATATTACTGTTTGTGCATTTACAATATTCATTGATTTTTGCCATTGAAAAACATGTTTTTCATATACCAGAAATGTTTGAAGCTACTGACTGAATGAAAGGAGCTGGCATCTCACTCTCTTTGAATCTTCTTTATCATGCTAGGATTAGCAGGAAAAAGCAAAAAATTTCAGAATTGCATCTTGCAATGTGGAGATATTACTGTTTGTGCATTTACAATATTCATTGATTTTTGCCATTGAAAAACATGTTTTTCATATACCAGAAATGTTTGAAGCTACTGACTGAATGAAAGGAGCTGGCATCTCACTCTCTTTGAATCTTCTTTATCATGCTAGGATTAACAGGAAAAAGCAAAAAATTTCAGAATTGCACCTTGCAATGTGGAGATATTACTGTTTGTGCATTTACAATATTCATTGATTTTTGCCATTGAAAAACATGTTTTTCATATACCAGAAATGTTTGAAGCTACTGACTGAATGAAAGGAGCTGGCATCTCACTCTCTTTGAATCTTCTTTATCATGCTAGGATTAACAGGAAAAAGCTAAAAATTTCAGAATTGCACCGTGCAATGTGGAGATATTACTGTTTGTGCATTTACAATATTCATTGATTTTTGCCATTGAAAAACATGTTTTTCATATACCAGAAATGTTTGAAGCTACTGACTGAATGAAAGGAGCTGGCATCTCACTCTCTTTGAATCTTCTTTATCATGCTAGGATTAGCAGGAAAAAGCAAAAAATTTCAGAATTGCACCTTGCAATGTGGAGATATTAATGTTTGTGCATTTACAATATTCATTGATTTTTGCCATTGAAAAACATGTTTTTCATATACCAGAAATGTTTGAAGCTACTGACTGAATGAAAGGAGCTGGCATCTCACTCTCTTTGAATCTTCTTTATCATGCTAGGATTAACAGGAAAAAGCAAAAAATTTCAGAATTGCACCTTGCAATGTGGAGATATTACTGTTTGTGCATTTACAATATTCCTTGATTTTTGCCATTGAAAAACGTCCAGAAATGTTTGAAGCTACTGACTGAATGAAAGGAGCTGGCATCTCACTCTCTTTGAATCTTCTTTATCATGCTAGGATTAACAGGAAAAAGCTAAAAATTTCAGAATTGCACCGTGCAATGTGGAGATATTACTGTTTGTGCATTTACAATATTCATTGATTTTTGCCATTGAAAAACATGTTTTTCATATACCAGAAATGTTTGAAGCTACTGACTGAATGAAAGGAGCTGGCATCTCACTCTCTTTGAATCTTCTTTATCATGCTAGGATTAGCAGGAAAAAGCAAAAAATTTCAGAATTGCACCTTGCAATGTGGAGATATTACTGTTTGTGCATTTACAATATTCATTGATTTTTGCCATTGAAAAACATGTTTTTCATATACCAGAAATGTTTGAAGCTACTGACTGAATGAAAGGAGCTGGCATCTCACTCTCTTTGAATCTTCTTTATCATGCTAGGATTAACAGGAAAAAGCAAAAAATTTCAGAATTGCACCTTGCAATGTGGAGATATTACTGTTTGTGCATTTACAATATTCATTGATTTTTGCCATTGAAAAACGTTTTTCATATACCAGAAATGTTTGAAGCTACTGACTGAATGAAAGGAGCTGGCATCTCACTCTCTTTGAATCTTCTTTATCATGCTAGGATTAACAGGAAAAAGCAAAAAATTTCAGAATTGCACCTTGCAATGTGGAGATATTACTGTTTGTGCATTTACAATATTCATTGATTTTTGCCATTGAAAAACGTCCAGAAATGTTTGAAGCTACTGACTGAATGAAAGGAGCTGGCATCTCACTCTCTTTGAATCTTCTTTATCATGCTAGGATTAGCAGGAAAAAGCAAAAAATTTCCGAATTGCACCTTGCAATGTGGAGATATTACTGTTTGTGCATTTACAATATTCATTGATTTTTGCCATTGAAAAACATGTTTTTCATATACCAGAAATGTTTGAAGCTACTGACTGAATGAAAGGAGCTTGCATCTCACTCTCTTTGAATCTTCTTTATCATGCTAGGATTAGCAGGATAAAGCAAAAAATTTCAGAATTGCACCTTGCAATGTGGAGATATTACTGTTTGTGCATTTACAATATTCATTGATTTTTGCCATTGAAAAACATGTTTTTCATATACCAGAAATGTTTGAAGCTACTGACTGAATGAAAGGAGCTGGCATCTCACTCTCTTTGAATCTTCTTTATCATGCTAGGATTAACAGGAAAAAGCAAAATATTTCAGAATTGCACCTTGCAATGTGGAGATATTACTGTTTGTGCATTTACAATATTCATTGATTTTTGCCATTGAAAAACGTCCAGAAATGTTTGAAGCTACTGACTGAATGAAAGGAGCTGGCATCTCACTCTCTTTGAATCTTCTTTATCATGCTAGGATTAGCAGGAAAAAGCAAAAAATTTCAGAATTGCACCTTGCAATGTGGAGATATTACTGTTTGTGCATTTACAATATTCATTGATTTTTGCCATTGAAAAACATGTTTTTCATATACCAGAAATGTTTGAAGCTACTGACTGAATGAAAGGAGCTGGCATCTCACTCTTTGAATCTTCTTTATCATGCTAGGATTTGCAGGAAAAAGCAAAAAATTTCAGAATTGCACCTTGCAATGTGGAGATATTACTGTTTGTGCATTTACAATATTCATTGATTTTTGCCATTGAAAAACATGTTTTTCATATACCAGAAATGTTTGAAGCTACTGACTGAATGAAAGGAGCTGGCATCTCACTCTCTTTGAATCTTCTTTATCATGCTAGGATTAACAGGAAAAAGCAAAAAATTTCAGAATTGCACCGTGCAATGTGGAGATATTACTGTTTGTGCATTTACAATATTCATTGATTTTTGCCATTGAAAAACATGTTTTTCATATACCAGAAATGTTTGAAGCTACTGACTGAATGAAAGGAGCTGGCATCTCACTCTCTTTGAATCTTCTTTATCATGCTAGGATTAGCAGGAAAAAGCAAAAAATTTCAGAATTGCACCTTGCAATGTGGAGATATTACTGTTTGTGCATTTACAATATTCATTGATTTTTGCCATTGAAAAACATGTTTTTCATATACCAGAAATGTTTGAAGCTACTGACTGAATGAAAGGAGCTGGCATCTCACTCTTTGAATCTTCTTTATCATGCTAGGATTTGCAGGAAAAAGCAAAAAATTTCAGAATTGCACCTTGCAATGTGGAGATATTACTGTTTGTGCATTTACAATATTCATTGATTTTTGCCATTGAAAAACATGTTTTTCATATACCAGAAATGTTTGAAGCTACTGACTGAATGAAAGGAGCTGGCATCTCACTCTTTGAATCTTCTTTATCATGCTAGGATTAGCAGGAAAAAGCAAACAATTTCAGAATTGCACCTTGCAATGTGGAGATATTACTGTTTGTGCATTTACAATATTCATTGATTTTTGCCATTGAAAAACATGTTTTTCATATACCAGAAATGTTTGAAGCTACTGACTGAATGAAAGGAGCTGGCATCTCACTCTCTTTGAATCTTCTTTATCATGCTAGGATTAACAGGAAAAAGCTAAAAATTTCAGAATTGCACCGTGCAATGTGGAGATATTACTGTTTGTGCATTTACAATATTCATTGATTTTTGCCATTGAAAAACATGTTTTTCATATACCAGAAATGTTTGAAGCTACTGACTGAATGAAAGGAGCTGGCATCTCACTCTCTTTGAATCTTCTTTATCATGCTAGGATTAGCAGGAAAAAACAAAAAATTTCAGAATTGCACCTTGCAATGTGGAGATATTAATGTTTGTGCATTTACAATATTCATTGATTTTTGCCATTGAAAAACATGTTTTTCATATACCAGAAATGTTTGAAGCTACTGACTGAATGAAAGGAGCTGGCATCTCACTCTCTTTGAATCTTCTTTATCATGCTAGGATTAACAGGAAAAAGCAAAAAATTTCAGAATTGCACCTTGCAATGTGGAGATATTACTGTTTGTGCATTTACAATATTCATTGATTTTTGCCATTGAAAAACGTCCAGAAATGTTTGAAGCTACTGACTGAATGAAAGGAGCTGGCATCTCACTCTCTTTGAATCTTCTTTATCATGCTAGGATTAACAGGAAAAAGCTAAAAATTTCAGAATTTCACCGTGCAATGTGGAGATATTACTGTTTGTGCATTTACAATATTCATTGATTTTTGCCATTGAAAAACATGTTTTTCATATACCAGAAATGTTTGAAGCTACTGACTGAATGAAAGGAGCTGGCATCTCACTCTCTTTGAATCTTCTTTATCATGCTAGGATTAGCAGGAAAAAGCAAAAAATTTCAGAATTGCACCTTGCAATGTGGAGATATTACTGTTTGTGCATTTACAATATTCATTGATTTTTGCCATTGAAAAACATGTTTTTCATATACCAGAAATGTTTGAAGCTACTGACTGAATGAAAGGAGCTGGCATCTCACTCTCTTTGAATCTTCTTTATCATGCTAGGATTAACAGGAAAAAGCAAAAAATTTCAGAATTGCACCTTGCAATGTGGAGATATTACTGTTTGTGCATTTACAATATTCATTGATTTTTGCCATTGAAAAACATGTTTTTCATATACCAGAAATGTTTGAAGCTACTGACTGAATGAAAGGAGCTGGCATCTCACTCTCTTTGAATCTTCTTTATCATGCTAGGATTAACAGGAAAAAGCAAAAAATTTCAGAATTGCACCTTGCAATGTGGAGATATTACTGTTTGTGCATTTACAATATTCATTGATTTTTGCCATTGAAAAACGTCCAGAAATGTTTGAAGCTACTGACTGAATGAAAGGAGCTGGCATCTCACTCTCTTTGAATCTTCTTTATCATGCTAGGATTAGCAGGAAAAAGCAAAAAATTTCCGAATTGCACCTTGCAATGTGGAGATATTACTGTTTGTGCATTTACAATATTCATTGATTTTTGCCATTGAAAAACATGTTTTTCATATACCAGAAATGTTTGAAGCTACTGACTGAATGAAAGGAGCTGGCATCTCACTCTCTTTGAATCTTCTTTATCATGCTAGGATTAGCAGGAAAAAGCAAAAAATTTCAGAATTGCACCTTGCAATGTGGAGATATTACTGTTTGTGCATTTACAATATTCATTGATTTTTGCCATTGAAAAACATGTTTTTCATATACCAGAAATGTTTGAAGCTACTGACTGAATGAAAGGAGCTGGCATCTCACTCTTTGAATCTTCTTTATCATGCTAGGATTTGCAGGAAAAAGCAAAAAATTTCAGAATTGCACCTTGCAATGTGGAGATATTACTGTTTGTGCATTTACAATATTCATTGATTTTTGCCATTGAAAAACATGTTTTTCATATACCAGAAATGTTTGAAGCTACTGACTGAATGAAAGGAGCTGGCATCTCACTCTTTGAATCTTCTTTATCATGCTAGGATTAGCAGGAAAAAGCAAACAATTTCAGAATTGCACCTTGCAATGTGGAGATATTACTGTTTGTGCATTTACAATATTCATTGATTTTTGCCATTGAAAAACATGTTTTTCATATACCAGAAATGTTTGAAGCTACTGACTGAATGAAAGGAGCTGGCATCTCACTCTCTTTGAATCTTCTTTATCATGCTAGGATTAACAGGAAAAAGCAAAAAATTTCAGAATTGCACCTTGCAATGTGGAGATATTACTGTTTGTGCATTTACAATATTCATTGATTTTTGCCATTGAAAAACGTCCAGAAATGTTTGAAGCTACTGACTGAATGAAAGGAGCTGGCATCTCACTCTCTTTGAATCTTCTTTATCATGCTAGGATTAGCAGGAAAAAGCAAAAAATTTCAGAATTGCACCTTGCAATGTGGAGATATTACTGTTTGTGCATTTACAATATTCATTGATTTTTGCCATTGAAAAACATGTTTTTCATATACCAGAAATGTTTGAAGCTACTGACTGAATGAAAGGAGCTGGCATCTCACTCTTTGAATCTTCTTTATCATGCTAGGATTTGCAGGAAAAAGCAAAAAATTTCAGAATTGCACCTTGCAATGTGGAGATATTACTGTTTGTGCATTTACAATATTCATTGATTTTTGCCATTGAAAAACATGTTTTTCATATACCAGAAATGTTTGAAGCTACTGACTGAATGAAAGGAGCTGGCATCTCACTCTCTTTGAATCTTCTTTATCATGCTAGGATTAACAGGAAAAAGCAAAAAATTTCAGAATTGCACCTTGCAATGTGGAGATATTACTGTTTGTGCATTTACAATATTCATTGATTTTTGCCATTGAAAAACGTCCAGAAATGTTTGAAGCTACTGACTGAATGAAAGGAGCTGGCATCTCACTCTCTTTGAATCTTCTTTATCATGCTAGGATTAGCAGGAAAAAGCAAAAAATTTCCGAATTGCACCATGCAATGTGGAGATATTACTGTTTGTGCATTTACAATATTCATTGATTTTTGCCATTGAAAAACATGTTTTTCATATACCAGAAATGTTTGAAGCTACTGACTGAATGAAAGGAGCTGGCATCTCACTCTCTTTGAATCTTCTTTATCATGCTAGGATTAGCAGGAAAAAGCAAAAAATTTCAGAATTGCACCTTGCAATGTGGAGATATTACTGTTTGTGCATTTACAATATTCATTGATTTTTGCCATTGAAAAACATGTTTTTCATATACCAGAAATGTTTGAAGCTACTGACTGAATGAAAGGAGCTGGCATCTCACTCTTTGAATCTTCTTTATCATGCTAGGATTTGCAGGAAAAAGCAAAAAATTTCAGAATTGCACCTTGCAATGTGGAGATATTACTGTTTGTGCATTTACAATATTCATTGATTTTTGCCATTGAAAAACATGTTTTTCATATACCAGAAATGTTTGAAGCTACTGACTGAATGAAAGGAGCTGGCATCTCACTCTTTGAATCTTCTTTATCATGCTAGGATTAGCAGGAAAAAGCAAACAATTTCAGAATTGCACCTTGCAATGTGGAGATATTACTGTTTGTGCATTTACAATATTCATTGATTTTTGCCATTGAAAAACATGTTTTTCATATACCAGAAATGTTTGAAGCTACTGACTGAATGAAAGGAGCTGGCATCTCACTCTCTTTGAATCTTCTTTATCATGCTAGGATTAACAGGAAAAAGCAAAATATTTCAGAATTGCACCTTGCAATGTGGAGATATTACTGTTTGTGCATTTACAATATTCATTGATTTTTGCCATTGAAAAACGTCCAGAAATGTTTGAAGCTACTGACTGAATGAAAGGAGCTGGCATCTCACTCTCTTTGAATCTTCTTTATCATGCTAGGATTAGCAGGAAAAAGCAAAAAATTTCAGAATTGCACCTTGCAATGTGGAGATATTACTGTTTGTGCATTTACAATATTCATTGATTTTTGCCATTGAAAAACATGTTTTTCATATACCAGAAATGTTTGAAGCTACTGACTGAATGAAAGGAGCTGGCATCTCACTCTTTGAATCTTCTTTATCATGCTAGGATTTGCAGGAAAAAGCAAAAAATTTCAGAATTGCACCTTGCAATGTGGAGATATTACTGTTTGTGCATTTACAATATTCATTGATTTTTGCCATTGAAAAACATGTTTTTCATATACCAGAAATGTTTGAAGCTACTGACTGAATGAAAGGAGCTGGCATCTCACTCTCTTTGAATCTTCTTTATCATGCTAGGATTAACAGGAAAAAGCAAAAAATTTCAGAATTGCACCGTGCAATGTGGAGATATTACTGTTTGTGCATTTACAATATTCATTGATTTTTGCCATTGAAAAACATGTTTTTCATATACCAGAAATGTTTGAAGCTACTGACTGAATGAAAGGAGCTGGCATCTCACTCTCTTTGAATCTTCTTTATCATGCTAGGATTAGCAGGAAAAAGCAAAAAATTTCAGAATTGCACCTTGCAATGTGGAGATATTACTGTTTGTGCATTTACAATATTCATTGATTTTTGCCATTGAAAAACATGTTTTTCATATACCAGAAATGTTTGAAGCTACTGACTGAATGAAAGGAGCTGGCATCTCACTCTTTGAATCTTCTTTATCATGCTAGGATTTGCAGGAAAAAGCAAAAAATTTCAGAATTGCACCTTGCAATGTGGAGATATTACTGTTTGTGCATTTACAATATTCATTGATTTTTGCCATTGAAAAACATGTTTTTCATATACCAGAAATGTTTGAAGCTACTGACTGAATGAAAGGAGCTGGCATCTCACTCTTTGAATCTTCTTTATCATGCTAGGATTAGCAGGAAAAAGCAAACAATTTCAGAATTGCACCTTGCAATGTGGAGATATTACTGTTTGTGCATTTACAATATTCATTGATTTTTGCCATTGAAAAACATGTTTTTCATATACCAGAAATGTTTGAAGCTACTGACTGAATGAAAGGAGCTGGCATCTCACTCTCTTTGAATCTTCTTTATCATGCTAGGATTAACAGGAAAAAGCTAAAAATTTCAGAATTGCACCGTGCAATGTGGAGATATTACTGTTTGTGCATTTACAATATTCATTGATTTTTGCCATTGAAAAACATGTTTTTCATATACCAGAAATGTTTGAAGCTACTGACTGAATGAAAGGAGCTGGCATCTCACTCTCTTTGAATCTTCTTTATCATGCTAGGATTAGCAGGAAAAAGCAAAAAATTTCAGAATTGCACCTTGCAATGTGGAGATATTAATGTTTGTGCATTTACAATATTCATTGATTTTTGCCATTGAAAAACATGTTTTTCATATACCAGAAATGTTTGAAGCTACTGACTGAATGAAAGGAGCTGGCATCTCACTCTCTTTGAATCTTCTTTATCATGCTAGGATTAACAGGAAAAAGCAAAAAATTTCAGAATTGCACCTTGCAATGTGGAGATATTACTGTTTGTGCATTTACAATATTCATTGATTTTTGCCATTGAAAAACGTCCAGAAATGTTTGAAGCTACTGACTGAATGAAAGGAGCTGGCATCTCACTCTCTTTGAATCTTCTTTATCATGCTAGGATTAACAGGAAAAAGCTAAAAATTTCAGAATTGCACGGTGCAATGTGGAGATATTACTGTTTGTGCATTTACAATATTCATTGATTTTTGCCATTGAAAAACATGTTTTTCATATACCAGAAATGTTTGAAGCTACTGACTGAATGAAAGGAGCTGGCATCTCACTCTCTTTGAATCTTCTTTATCATGCTAGGATTAGCAGGAAAAAGCAAAAAATTTCAGAATTGCACCTTGCAATGTGGAGATATTACTGTTTGTGCATTTACAATATTCATTGATTTTTGCCATTGAAAAACATGTTTTTCATATACCAGAAATGTTTGAAGCTACTGACTGAATGAAAGGAGCTGGCATCTCACTCTCTTTGAATCTTCTTTATCATGCTAGGATTAACAGGAAAAAGCAAAAAATTTCAGAATTGCACCTTGCAATGTGGAGATATTACTGTTTGTGCATTTACAATATTCATTGATTTTTGCCATTGAAAAACATGTTTTTCATATACCAGAAATGTTTGAAGCTACTGACTGAATGAAAGGAGCTGGCATCTCACTCTCTTTGAATCTTCTTTATCATGCTAGGATTAACAGGAAAAAGCAAAAAATTTCAGAATTGCACCTTACAATGTGGAGATATTACTGTTTGTGCATTTACAATATTCATTGATTTTTGCCATTGAAAAACGTCCAGAAATGTTTGAAGCTACTGACTGAATGAAAGGAGCTGGCATCTCACTCTCTTTGAATCTTCTTTATCATGCTAGGATTAGCAGGAAAAAGCAAAAAATTTCCGAATTGCACCTTGCAATGTGGAGATATTACTGTTTGTGCATTTACAATATTCATTGATTTTTGCCATTGAAAAACATGTTTTTCATATACCAGAAATGTTTGAAGCTACTGACTGAATGAAAGGAGCTGGCATCTCACTCTCTTTGAATCTTCTTTATCATGCTAGGATTAGCAGGAAAAAGCAAAAAATTTCAGAATTGCACCTTGCAATGTGGAGATATTACTGTTTGTGCATTTACAATATTCATTGATTTTTGCCATTGAAAAACATGTTTTTCATATACCAGAAATGTTTGAAGCTACTGACTGAATGAAAGGAGCTGGCATCTCACTCTTTGAATCTTCTTTATCATGCTAGGATTTGCAGGAAAAAGCAAAAAATTTCAGAATTGCACCTTGCAATGTGGAGATATTACTGTTTGTGCATTTACAATATTCATTGATTTTTGCCATTGAAAAACATGTTTTTCATATACCAGAAATGTTTGAAGCTACTGACTGAATGAAAGGAGCTGGCATCTCACTCTTTGAATCTTCTTTATCATGCTAGGATTAGCAGGAAAAAGCAAACAATTTCAGAATTGCACCTTGCAATGTGGAGATATTACTGTTTGTGCATTTACAATATTCATTGATTTTTGCCATTGAAAAACATGTTTTTCATATACCAGAAATGTTTGAAGCTACTGACTGAATGAAAGGAGCTGGCATCTCACTCTCTTTGAATCTTCTTTATCATGCTAGGATTAACAGGAAAAAGCTAAAAATTTCAGAATTGCACCGTGCAATGTGGAGATATTACTGTTTGTGCATTTACAATATTCATTGATTTTTGCCATTGAAAAACATGTTTTTCATATACCAGAAATGTTTGAAGCTACTGACTGAATGAAAGGAGCTGGCATCTCACTCTCTTTGAATCTTCTTTATCATGCTAGGATTAGCAGGAAAAAGCAAAAAATTTCAGAATTGCACCTTGCAATGTGGAGATATTAATGTTTGTGCATTTACAATATTCATTGATTTTTGCCATTGAAAAACATGTTTTTCATATACCAGAAATGTTTGAAGCTACTGACTGAATGAAAGGAGCTGGCATCTCACTCTCTTTGAATCTTCTTTATCATGCTAGGATTAACAGGAAAAAGCAAAAAATTTCAGAATTGCACCTTGCAATGTGGAGATCTTACTGTTTGTGCATTTACAATATTCATTGATTTTTGCCATTGAAAAACGTCCAGAAATGTTTGAAGCTACTGACTGAATGAAAGGAGCTGGCATCTCACTCTCTTTGAATCTTCTTTATCATGCTAGGATTAACAGGAAAAAGCTAAAAATTTCAGAATTGCACCGTGCAATGTGGAGATATTACTGTTTGTGCATTTACAATATTCATTGATTTTTGCCATTGAAAAACATGTTTTTCATATACCAGAAATGTTTGAAGCTACTGACTGAATGAAAGGAGCTGGCATCTCACTCTCTTTGAATCTTCTTTATCATGCTAGGATTAGCAGGAAAAAGCAAAAAATTTCAGAATTGCACCTTGCAATGTGGAGATATTACTGTTTGTGCATTTACAATATTCATTGATTTTTGCCATTGAAAAACATGTTTTTCATATACCAGAAATGTTTGAAGCTACTGACTGAATGAAAGGAGCTGGCATCTCACTCTCTTTGAATCTTCTTTATCATGCTAGGATTAACAGGAAAAAGCAAAAAATTTCAGAATTGCACCTTGCAATGTGGAGATATTACTGTTTGTGCATTTACAATATTCATTGATTTTTGCCATTGAAAAACATGTTTTTCATATACCAGAAATGTTTGAAGCTACTGACTGAATGAAAGGAGCTGGCATCTCACTCTCTTTGAATCTTCTTTATCATGCTAGGATTAACAGGAAAAAGCAAAAAATTTCAGAATTGCACCTTGCAATGTGGAGATATTACTGTTTGTGCATTTACAATATTCATTGATTTTTGCCATTGAAAAACGTCCAGAAATGTTTGAAGCTACTGACTGAATGAAAGGAGCTGGCATCTCACTCTCTTTGAATCTTCTTTATCATGTAGGATTAGCAGGAAAAAGCAAAAAATTTCCGAATTGCACCTTGCAATGTGGAGATATTACTGTTTGTGCATTTACAATATTCATTGATTTTTGCCATTGAAAAACATGTTTTTCATATACCAGAAATGTTTGAAGCTACTGACTGAATGAAAGGAGCTTGCATCTCACTCTCCTTGAATCTTCTTTATCATGCTAGGATTAGCAGGATAAAGCAAAAAATTTCAGAATTGCACCTTGCAATGTGGAGATATTACTGTTTGTGCATTTACAATATTCATTGATTTTTGCCATTGAAAAACATGTTTTTCATATACCAGAAATGTTTGAAGCTACTGACTGAATGAAAGGAGCTGGTATCTCACTCTCTTTGAATCTTCTTTATCATGCTAGGATTAACAGGAAAAAGCAAAATATTTCAGAATTGCACCTTGCAATGTGGAGATATTACTGTTTGTGCATTTACAATATTCATTGATTTTTGCCATTGAAAAACGTCCAGAAATGTTTGAAGCTACTGACTGAATGAAAGGAGCTGGCATCTCACTCTCTTTGAATCTTCTTTATCATGCTAGGATTAGCAGGAAAAAGCAAAAAATTTCAGAATTGCACCTTGCAATGTGGAGATATTACTGTTTGTGCATTTACAATATTCATTGATTTTTGCCATTGAAAAACATGTTTTTCATATACCAGAAATGTTTGAAGCTACTGACTGAATGAAAGGAGCTGGCATCTCACTCTTTGAATCTTCTTTATCATGCTAGGATTTGCAGGAAAAAGCAAAAAATTTCTGAATTGCACCTTGCAATGTGGAGATATTACTGTTTGTGCATTTACAATATTCATTGATTTTTGCCATTGAAAAACATGTTTTTCATATACCAGAAATGTTTGAAGCTACTGACTGAATGAAAGGAGCTGGCATCTCACTCTCTTTGAATCTTCTTTATCATGCTAGGATTAACAGGAAAAAGCAAAAAATTTCAGAATTGCACTGTGCAATGTGGAGATATTACTGTTTGTGCATTTACAATATTCATTGATTTTTGCCATTGAAAAACATGTTTTTCATATACCAGAAATGTTTGAAGCTACTGACTGAATGAAAGGAGCTGGCATCTCACTCTCTTTGAATCTTCTTTATCATGCTAGGATTAACAGGAAAAAGCAAAAAATTTCAGAATTGCACCTTGCAATGTGGAGATATTACTGTTTGTGCATTTACAATATTCATTGATTTTTGCCATTGAAAAACGTCCAGAAATGTTTGAAGCTACTGACTGAATGAAAGGAGCTGGCATCTCACTCTCTTTGAATCTTTTTTATCATGCTAGGATTAGCAGGAAAAAGCAAAAAATTTCAGAATTGCACCTTGCAATGTGGAATTACTGTTTGTGCATTTAAAATATTCATTGATTTTTGCCATTGAAAAACATGTTTTTCATATACCAGAAATGTTTGAAGCTACTGACTGAATGAAAGGAGCTGGCATCTCACTCTCTTTGAATCTTCTTTATCATGCTAGGATTAACAGGAAAAAGCAAAAAATTTCAGAATTGCACCTTGCAATGTGGAGATATTACTGTTTGTGCATTTACAATATTCATTGATTTTTGCCATTGAAAAACATGTTTTTCATATACCAGAAATGTTTGAAGCTACTGACTGAATGAAAGGAGCTGGCATCTCACTCTCTTTGAATCTTCTTTATCATGCTAGGATTAACAGGAAAAAGCAAAAAATTTCAGAATTGCACCTTGCAATGTGGAGATATTACTGTTTGTGCATTTACAATATTCATTGATTTTTGCCATTGAAAAACGTCCAGAAATGTTTGAAGCTACTGACTGAATGAAAGGAGCTGGCATCTCACTCTCTTTGAATCTTCTTTATCATGCTAGGATTAGCAGGAAAAAGCAAAAAATTTCCGAATTGCACCTTGCAATGTGGAGATATTACTGTTTGTGCATTTACAATATTCATTGATTTTTGCCATTGAAAAACATGTTTTTCATATACCAGAAATGTTTGAAGCTACTGACTGAATGAAAGGAGCTTGCATCTCACTCTCCTTGAATCTTCTTTATCATGCTAGGATTAGCAGGATAAAGCAAAAAATTTCAGAATTGCACCTTGCAATGTGGAGATATTACTGTTTGTGCATTTACAATATTCATTGATTTTTGCCATTGAAAAACATGTTTTTCATATACCAGAAATGTTTGAAGCTACTGACTGAATGAAAGGAGCTGGCATCTCACTCTCTTTGAATCTTCTTTATCATGCTAGGATTAACAGGAAAAAGCAAAATATTTCAGAATTGCACCTTGCAATGTGGAGATATTACTGTTTGTGCATTTACAATATTCATTGATTTTTGCCATTGAAAAACGTCCAGAAATGTTTGAAGCTACTGACTGAATGAAAGGAGCTGGCATCTCACTCTCTTTGAATCTTCTTTATCATGCTAGGATTAGCAGGAAAAAGCAAAAAATTTTAGAATTGCACCTTGCAATGTGGAGATATTACTGTTTGTGCATTTACAATATTCATTGATTTTTGCCATTGAAAAACATGTTTTTCATATACCAGAAATGTTTGAAGCTACTGACTGAATGAAAGGAGCTGGCATCTCACTCTTTGAATCTTCTTTATCATGCTAGGATTTGCAGGAAAAAGCAAAAAATTTCAGAATTGCACCTTGCAATGTGGAGATATTACTGTTTGTGCATTTACAATATTCATTGATTTTTGCCATTGAAAAACATGTTTTTCATATACCAGAAATGTTTGAAGCTACTGACTGAATGAAAGGAGCTGGCATCTCACTCTCTTTGAATCTTCTTTATCATGCTAGGATTAACAGGAAAAAGCAAAAAATTTCAGAATTGCACCGTGCAATGTGGAGATATTACTGTTTGTGCATTTACAATATTCATTGATTTTTGCCATTGAAAAACATGTTTTTCATATACCAGAAATGTTTGAAGCTACTGACTGAATGAAAGGAGCTGGCATCTCACTCTCTTTGAATCTTCTTTATCATGCTAGGATTAACAGGAAAAAGCAAAAAATTTCAGAATTGCACCTTGCAATGTGGAGATATTACTGTTTGTGCATTTACAATATTCATTGATTTTTGCCATTGAAAAACGTCCAGAAATGTTTGAAGCTACTGACTGAATGAAAGGAGCTGGCATCTCACTCTCTTTGAATCTTCTTTATCATGCTAGGATTAACAGGAAAAAGCAAAAAATTTCAGAATTGCACCTTGCAATGTGGAGATATTACTGTTTGTGCATTTACAATATTCATTGATTTTTGCCATTGAAAAACATGTTTTTCATATACCAGAAATGTTTGAAGCTACTGACTGAATGAAAGGAGCTGGCATCTCACTCTCTTTGAATCTTCTTTATCATGCTAGGATTAACAGGAAAAAGCAAAAAATTTCAGAATTGCACCTTGCAATGTGGAGATATTACTGTTTGTGCATTTACAATATTCATTGATTTTTGCCATTGAAAAACGTCCAGAAATGTTTGAAGCTACTGACTGAATGAAAGGAGCTGGCATCTCACTCTCTTTGAATCTTCTTTATCATGCTAGGATTAGCAGGAAAAAGCAAAAAATTTCCGAATTGCACCTTGCAATGTGGAGATATTACTGTTTGTGCATTTACAATATTCATTGATTTTTGCCATTGAAAAACATGTTTTTCATATACCAGAAATGTTTGAAGCTACTGACTGAATGAAAGGAGCTGGCATCTCACTCTCTTTGAATCTTCTTTATCATGCCAGGATTAGCAGGAAAAAGCAAAAAATTTCAGAATTGCACCTTGCAATGTGGAGATATTACTGTTTGTGCATTTACAATATTCATTGATTTTTGCCATTGAAAAACATGTTTTTCATATACCAGAAATGTTTGAAGCTACTGACTGAATGAAAGGAGCTGGCATCTCACTCTTTGAATCTTCTTTATCATGCTAGGATTTGCAGGAAAAAGCAAAAAATTTCAGAATTGCACCTTGCAATGTGGAGATATTACTGTTTGTGCATTTACAATATTCATTGATTTTTGCCATTGAAAAACATGTTTTTCATATACCAGAAATGTTTGAAGCTACTGACTGAATGAAAGGAGCTGGCATCTCACTCTTTGAATCTTCTTTATCATGCTAGGATTAGCAGGAAAAAGCAAACAATTTCAGAATTGCACCTTGCAATGTGGAGATATTACTGTTTGTGCATTTACAATATTCATTGATTTTTGCCATTGAAAAACATGTTTTTCATATACCAGAAATGTTTGAAGCTACTGACTGAATGAAAGGAGCTGGCATCTCACTCTCTTTGAATCTTCTTTATCATGCTAGGATTAACAGGAAAAAGCTAAAAATTTCAGAATTGCACCGTGCAATGTGGAGATATTACTGTTTGTGCATTTACAATATTCATTGATTTTTGCCATTGAAAAACATGTTTTTCATATACCAGAAATGTTTGAAGCTACTGACTGAATGAAAGGAGCTGGCATCTCACTCTCTTTGAATCTTCTTTATCATGCTAGGATTAGCAGGAAAAAGCAAAAAATTTCAGAATTGCACCTTGCAATGTGGAGATATTAATGTTTGTGCATTTACAATATTCATTGATTTTTGCCATTGAAAAACATGTTTTTCATATACCAGAAATGTTTGAAGCTACTGACTGAATGAAAGGAGCTGGCATCTCACTCTCTTTGAATCTTCTTTATCATGCTAGGATTAACAGGAAAAAGCAAAAAATTTCAGAATTGCACCTTGCAATGTGGAGATCTTACTGTTTGTGCATTTACAATATTCATTGATTTTTGCCATTGAAAAACGTCCAGAAATGTTTGAAGCTACTGACTGAATGAAAGGAGCTGGCATCTCACTCTCTTTGAATCTTCTTTATCATGCTAGGATTAACAGGAAAAAGCTAAAAATTTCAGAATTGCACCGTGCAATGTGGAGATATTACTGTTTGTGCATTTACAATATTCATTGATTTTTGCCATTGAAAAACATGTTTTTCATATACCAGAAATGTTTGAAGCTACTGACTGAATGAAAGGAGCTGGCATCTCACTCTCTTTGAATCTTCTTTATCATGCTAGGATTAGCAGGAAAAAGCAAAAAATTTCAGAATTGCACCTTGCAATGTGGAGATATTACTGTTTGTGCATTTACAATATTCATTGATTTTTGCCATTGAAAAACATGTTTTTCATATACCAGAAATGTTTGAAGCTACTGACTGAATGAAAGGAGCTGGCATCTCACTCTCTTTGAATCTTCTTTATCATGCTAGGATTAACAGGAAAAAGCAAAAAATTTCAGAATTGCACCTTGCAATGTGGAGATATTACTGTTTGTGCATTTACAATATTCATTGATTTTTGCCATTGAAAAACATGTTTTTCATATACCAGAAATGTTTGAAGCTACTGACTGAATGAAAGGAGCTGGCATCTCACTCTCTTTGAATCTTCTTTATCATGCTAGGATTAACAGGAAAAAGCAAAAAATTTCAGAATTGCACCTTGCAATGTGGAGATATTACTGTTTGTGCATTTACAATATTCATTGATTTTTGCCATTGAAAAACGTCCAGAAATGTTTGAAGCTACTGACTGAATGAAAGGAGCTGGCATCTCACTCTCTTTGAATCTTCTTTATCATGCTAGGATTAGCAGGAAAAAGCAAAAAAATTCCGAATTGCACCTTGCAATGTGGAGATATTACTGTTTGTGCATTTACAATATTCATTGATTTTTGCCATTGAAAAACATGTTTTTCATATACCAGAAATGTTTGAAGCTACTGACTGAATGAAAGGAGCTGGTATCTCACTCTCTTTGAATCTTCTTTATCATGCTAGGATTAACAGGAAAAAGCAAAATATTTCAGAATTGCACCTTGCAATGTGGAGATATTACTGTTTGTGCATTTACAATATTCATTGATTTTTGCCATTGAAAAACGTCCAGAAATGTTTGAAGCTACTGACTGAATGAAAGGAGCTGGCATCTCACTCTCTTTGAATCTTCTTTATCATGCTAGGATTAGCAGGAAAAAGCAAAAAATTTCAGAATTGCACCTTGCAATGTGGAGATATTACTGTTTGTGCATTTACAATATTCATTGATTTTTGCCATTGAAAAACATGTTTTTCATATACCAGAAATGTTTGAAGCTACTGACTGAATGAAAGGAGCTGGCATCTCACTCTTTGAATCTTCTTTATCATGCTAGGATTTGCAGGAAAAAGCAAAAAATTTCTGAATTGCACCTTGCAATGTGGAGATATTACTGTTTGTGCATTTACAATATTCATTGATTTTTGCCATTGAAAAACATGTTTTTCATATACCAGAAATGTTTGAAGCTACTGACTGAATGAAAGGAGCTGGCATCTCACTCTCTTTGAATCTTCTTTATCATGCTAGGATTAACAGGAAAAAGCAAAAAATTTCAGAATTGCACCGTGCAATGTGGAGATATTACTGTTTGTGCATTTACAATATTCATTGATTTTTGCCATTGAAAAACATGTTTTTCATATACCAGAAATGTTTGAAGCTACTGACTGAATGAAAGGAGCTGGCATCTCACTCTCTTTGAATCTTCTTTATCATGCTAGGATTAACAGGAAAAAGCAAAAAATTTCAGAATTGCACCTTGCAATGTGGAGATATTACTGTTTGTGCATTTACAATATTCATTGATTTTTGCCATTGAAAAACGTCCAGAAATGTTTGAAGCTACTGACTGAATGAAAGGAGCTGGCATCTCACTCTCTTTGAATCTTTTTTATCATGCTAGGATTAGCAGGAAAAAGCAAAAAATTTCAGAATTGCACCTTGCAATGTGGAATTACTGTTTGTGCATTTAAAATATTCATTGATTTTTGCCATTGAAAAACATGTTTTTCATATACCAGAAATGTTTGAAGCTACTGACTGAATGAAAGGAGCTGGCATCTCACTCTCTTTGAATCTTCTTTATCATGCTAGGATTAACAGGAAAAAGCAAAAAATTTCAGAATTGCACCTTGCAATGTGGAGATATTACTGTTTGTGCATTTACAATATTCATTGATTTTTGCCATTGAAAAACATGTTTTTCATATACCAGAAATGTTTGAAGCTACTGACTGAATGAAAGGAGCTGGCATCTCACTCTCTTTGAATCTTCTTTATCATGCTAGGATTAACAGGAAAAAGCAAAAAATTTCAGAATTGCACCTTGCAATGTGGAGATATTACTGTTTGTGCATTTACAATATTCATTGATTTTTGCCATTGAAAAACGTCCAGAAATGTTTGAAGCTACTGACTGAATGAAAGGAGCTGGCATCTCACTCTCTTTGAATCTTCTTTATCATGCTAGGATTAGCAGGAAAAAGCAAAAAATTTCCGAATTGCACCTTGCAATGTGGAGATATTACTGTTTGTGCATTTACAATATTCATTGATTTTTGCCATTGAAAAACATGTTTTTCATATACCAGAAATGTTTGAAGCTACTGACTGAATGAAAGGAGCTTGCATCTCACTCTCCTTGAATCTTCTTTATCATGCTAGGATTAGCAGGATAAAGCAAAAAATTTCAGAATTGCACCTTGCAATGTGGAGATATTACTGTTTGTGCATTTACAATATTCATTGATTTTTGCCATTGAAAAACATGTTTTTCATATACCAGAAATGTTTGAAGCTACTGACTGAATGAAAGGAGCTGGCATCTCACTCTCTTTGAATCTTCTTTATCATGCTAGGATTAACAGGAAAAAGCAAAATATTTCAGAATTGCACCTTGCAATGTGGAGATATTACTGTTTGTGCATTTACAATATTCATTGATTTTTGCCATTGAAAAACGTCCAGAAATGTTTGAAGCTACTGACTGAATGAAAGGAGCTGGCATCTCACTCTCTTTGAATCTTCTTTATCATGCTAGGATTAGCAGGAAAAAGCAAAAAATTTTAGAATTGCACCTTGCAATGTGGAGATATTACTGTTTGTGCATTTACAATATTCATTGATTTTTGCCATTGAAAAACATGTTTTTCATATACCAGAAATGTTTGAAGCTACTGACTGAATGAAAGGAGCTGGCATCTCACTCTTTGAATCTTCTTTATCATGCTAGGATTTGCAGGAAAAAGCAAAAAATTTCAGAATTGCACCTTGCAATGTGGAGATATTACTGTTTGTGCATTTACAATATTCATTGATTTTTGCCATTGAAAAACATGTTTTTCATATACCAGAAATGTTTGAAGCTACTGACTGAATGAAAGGAGCTGGCATCTCACTCTCTTTGAATCTTCTTTATCATGCTAGGATTAACAGGAAAAAGCAAAAAATTTCAGAATTGCACCGTGCAATGTGGAGATATTACTGTTTGTGCATTTACAATATTCATTGATTTTTGCCATTGAAAAACATGTTTTTCATATACCAGAAATGTTTGAAGCTACTGACTGAATGAAAGGAGCTGGCATCTCACTCTCTTTGAATCTTCTTTATCATGCTAGGATTAACAGGAAAAAGCAAAAAATTTCAGAATTGCACCTTGCAATGTGGAGATATTACTGTTTGTGCATTTACAATATTCATTGATTTTTGCCATTGAAAAACGTCCAGAAATGTTTGAAGCTACTGACTGAATGAAAGGAGCTGGCATCTCACTCTCTTTGAATCTTTTTTATCATGCTAGGATTAGCAGGAAAAAGCAAAAAATTTCAGAATTGCACCTTGCAATGTGGAATTACTGTTTGTGCATTTAAAATATTCATTGATTTTTGCCATTGAAAAACATGTTTTTCATATACCAGAAATGTTTGAAGCTACTGACTGAATGAAAGGAGCTGGCATCTCACTCTCTTTGAATCTTCTTTATCATGCTAGGATTAACAGGAAAAAGCAAAAAATTTCAGAATTGCACCTTGCAATGTGGAGATATTACTGTTTCTGCATTTACAATATTCATTGATTTTTGCCATTGAAAAACGTCCAGAAATGTTTGAAGCTACTGACTGAATGAAAGGAGCTGGCATCTCACTCTCTTTGAATCTTCTTTAACATGCTAGGATTAACAGGAAAAAGCAAAAAATTTCTGAATTGCACCTTGCAATGTGGAGATATTACTGTTTGTGCATTTACAATATTCATTGATTTTTGCCATTGAAAAACGTCCAGAAATGTTTGAAGCTACTGACTGAATGAAAGGAGCTGGCATCTCACTCTCTTTGAATCTTCTTTATCATGCTAGGATTAGCAGGAAAAAGCAAAAAATTTCAGAATTGCACCTTGCAATGTGGAGATATTACTGTTTGTGCATTTACAATATTCATTGATTTTTGCCATTGAAAAACATGTTTTTCATATACCAGAAATGTTTGAAGCTACTGACTGAATGAAAGGAGCTGGCATCTCACTCTCTTTGAATCTTCTTTATCATGCTAGGATTAGCAGGAAAAAGCAAAAAATTTCAGAATTGCACCTTGCAATGTGGAGATATTACTGTTTGTGCATTTACAATATTCATTGATTTTTGCCATTGAAAAACATGTTTTTCATATACCAGAAATGTTTGAAGCTACTGACTGAATGAAAGGAGCTGGCATCTCACTCTCTTTGAATCTTCTTTATCATGCTAGGATTAAGAGGAAAAAGCAAAAAATTTCAGAATTGCACCTTGCAATGTGGAGATATTACTGTTTGTGCATTTACAATATTCATTGATTTTTGCCATTGAAAAACGTCCAGAAATGTTTGAAGCTACTGACTGAATGAAAGGAGCTGGCATCTCACTCTCTTTGAATCTTCTTTATCATGCTAGGATTAGCAGGAAAAAGCAAAAAATTTCCGAATTGCACCTTGCAATGTGGAGATATTACTGTTTGTGCATTTACAATATTCATTGATTTTTGCCATTGAAAAACATGTTTTTCATATACCAGAAATGTTTGAAGCTACTAACTGAATGAAAGGAGCTGGCATCTCACTCTCTTTGAATCTTCTTTATCATGCTAGGATTAACAGGAAAAAGCAAAAAATTTCAGAATTGCACCTTGCAATGTGGAGATATTACTGTTTGTGCATTTACAATATTCATTGATTTTTGCCATTGAAAAACGTCCAGAAATGTTTGAAGCTACTGACTGAATGAAAGGAGCTGGCATCTCACTCTCTTTGAATCTTCTTTATCATGCTAGGATTAGCAGGAAAAAGCAAAAAATTTCAGAATTGCACCTTGCAATGTGGAGATATTACTGTTTGTGCATTTACAATATTCATTGATTTTTGCCATTGAAAAACATCATGTTATTCATATACCAGAAATGTTTGAAGCTACTGACTGAATGAAAGGAGCTGGCATCTCACTCTCTTTGAATCTTCTTTATCATGCTAGGATTAGCAGGAAAAAGCAAAAAATTTCCGAATTGCACCTTGCAATGTGGAGATATTACTGTTTGTGCATTTACAATATTCATTGATTTTTGCCATTGAAAAACATGTTTTTCATATACCAGAAATGTTTGAAGCTACTGACTGAATGAAAGGAGCTGGCATCTCACTCTCTTTGAATCTTCTTTATCATGCTAGGATTAGCAGGAAAAAGCAAAAAATTTCAGAATTGCACCTTGCAATGTGGAGATATTACTGTTTGTGCATTTACAATATTCATTGATTTTTGCCATTGAAAAACATGTTTTTCATATACCAGAAATGTTTGAAGCTACTGACTGAATGAAAGGAGCTGGCATCTCACTCTCTTTGAATCTTCTTTATCATGCTAGGATTAACAGGAAAAAGCAAAAAATTTCAGAATTGCACCTTGCAATGTGGAGATATTACTGTTTGTGCATTTACAATATTCATTGATTTTTGCCATTGAAAAACGTCCAGAAATGTTTGAAGCTACTGACTGAATGAAAGGAGCTGGCATCTCACTCTCTTTGAATCTTCTTTATCATGCTAGGATTAGCAGGAAAAAGCAAAAAATTTCAGAATTGCACCTTGCAATGTGGAGATATTACTGTTTGTGCATTTACAATATTCATTGATTTTTGCCATTGAAAAACATGTTTTTCATATACCAGAAATGTTTGAAGCTACTGACTGAATGAAAGGAGCTGGCATCTCACTCTCTTTGAATCTTCTTTATCATGCTAGGATTAGCAGGATAAAGCAAAAAATTTCAGAATTGCACCTTGCAATGTGGAGATATTACTGTTTGTGCATTTACAATATTCATTGATTTTTGCCATTGAAAAACATGTTTTTCATATACCAGAAATGTTTGAAGCTACTGACTGAATGAAAGGAGCTGGCATCTCACTCTCTTTGAATCTTCTTTATCATGCTAGGATTAACATGAAAAAGCAAAAAATTTCAGAATTGCACCTTGCAATGTGGAGATATTACTGTTTGTGCATTTACAATATTCATTGATTTTTGCCATTGAAAAACGTTCAGAAATGTTTGAAGCTACTGACTGAATGAAAGGAGCTGGCATCTCACTCTCTTTGAATCTTCTTTATCATGCTAGGATTAGCAGGAAAAAGCAAAAAATTTCAGAATTGCACCTTGCAATGTGGAGATATTACTGTTTGTGCATTTACAATATTCATTGATTTTTGCCATTGAAAAACATGTTTTTCATATACCAGAAATGTTTGAAGCTACTGACTGAATGAAAGGAGCTGGCATCTCACTCTCTTTGAATCTTCTTTATCATGCTAGGATTAGCAGGAAAAAGCAAAAAATTTCAGAATTGCACCTTGCAATGTGGAGATATTACTGTTTGTGCATTTACAATATTCATTGATTTTTGCCATTGAAAAACGTCCAGAAATGTTTGAAGCTACTGACTGAATGAAAGGAGCTGGCATCTCACTCTCTTTGAATCTTCTTTATCATGCTAGGATTAACAGGAAAAAGCTAAAAATTTCAGAATTGCACCGTGCAATGTGGAGATATTACTGTTTGTGCATTTACAATATTCATTGATTTTTGCCATTGAAAAACATGTTTTTCATATACCAGAAATGTTTGAAGCTACTGACTGAATGAAAGGAGCTGGCATCTCACTCTCTTTGAATCTTCTTTATCATGCTAGGATTAGCAGGAAAAAGCAAAAAATTTCAGAATTGCACCTTGCAATGTGGAGATATTACTGTTTGTGCATTTACAATATTCATTGATTTTTGCCATTGAAAAACATGTTTTTCATATACCAGAAATGTTTGAAGCTACTGACTGAATGAAAGGAGCTGGCATCTCACTCTTTGAATCTTCTTTATCATGCTAGGATTTGCAGGAAAAAGCAAAAAATTTCAGAATTGCACCTTGCAATGTGGAGATATTACTGTTTGTGCATTTACAATATTCATTGATTTTTGCCATTGAAAAACATGTTTTTCATATACCAGAAATGTTTGAAGCTACTGACTGAATGAAAGGAGCTGGCATCTCACTCTCTTTGAATCTTCTTTATCATGCTAGGATTAACAGGAAAAAGCAAAAAATTTCAGAATTGCACCGTGCAATGTGGAGATATTACTGTTTGTGCATTTACAATATTCATTGATTTTTGCCATTGAAAAACATGTTTTTCATATACCAGAAATGTTTGAAGCTACTGACTGAATGAAAGGAGCTGGCATCTCACTCTCTTTGAATCTTCTTTATCATGCTAGGATTAACAGGAGAAAGCAAAAAATTTCAGAATTGCACCTTGCAATGTGGAGATATTACTGTTTGTGCATTTACAATATTCATTGATTTTTGCCATTGAAAAACGTCCAGAAATGTTTGAAGCTACTGACTGAATGAAAGGAGCTGGCATCTCACTCTCTTTGAATCTTTTTTATCATGCTAGGATTAGCAGGAAAAAGCAAAAAATTTCAGAATTGCACCTTGCAATGTGGAATTACTGTTTGTGCATTTAAAATATTCATTGATTTTTGCCATTGAAAAACATGTTTTTCATATACCAGAAATGTTTGAAGCTACTGACTGAATGAAAGGAGCTGGCATCTCACTCTCTTTGAATCTTCTTTATCATGCTAGGATTAACAGGAAAAAGCAAAAAATTTCAGAATTGCACCTTGCAATGTGGAGATATTACTGTTTGTGCATTTACAATATTCATTGATTTTTGCCATTGAAAAACGTCCAGAAATGTTTGAAGCTGCTGACTGAATGAAAGGAGCTGGCATCTCACTCTCTTTGAATCTTCTTTATCATGCTAGGATTAACAGGAAAAAGCAAAAAATTTCTGAATTGCACCTTGCAATGTGGAGATATTACTGTTTGTGCATTTACAATATTCATTGATTTTTGCCATTGAAAAACGTCCAGAAATGTTTGAAGCTACTGACTGAATGAAAGGAGCTGGCATCTCACTCTCTTTGAATCTTCTTTATCATGCTAGGATTAGCAGGAAAAAGCAAAAAATTTCAGAATTGCACCTTGCAATGTGGAGATATTACTGTTTGTGCATTTACAATATTCATTGATTTTTGCCATTGAAAAACATGTTTTTCATATACCAGAAATGTTTGAAGCTACTGACTGAATGAAAGGAGCTGGCATCTCACTCTCTTTGAATCTTCTTTATCATGCTAGGATTAGCAGGAAAAAGCAAAAAATTTCAGAATTGCACCTTGCAATGTGGAGATATTACTGTTTGTGCATTTACAATATTCATTGATTTTTGCCATTGAAAAACATGTTTTTCATATACCAGAAATGTTTGAAGCTACTGACTGAATGAAAGGAGCTGGCATCTCACTCTCTTTGAATCTTCTTTATCATGCTAGGATTAAGAGGAAAAAGCAAAAAATTTCAGAATTGCACCTTGCAATGTGGAGATATTACTGTTTGTGCATTTACAATATTCATTGATTTTTGCCATTGAAAAACGTCCAGAAATGTTTGAAGCTACTGACTGAATGAAAGGAGCTGGCATCTCACTCTCTTTGAATCTTCTTTATCATGCTAGGATTAGCAGGAAAAAGCAAAAAATTTCAGAATTGCACCTTGCAATGTGGAGATATTACTGTTTGTGCATTTACAATATTCATTGATTTTTGCCATTGAAAAACATGTTTTTCATATACCAGAAATGTTTGAAGCTACTAACTGAATGAAAGGAGCTGGCATCTCACTCTCTTTGAATCTTCTTTATCATGCTAGGATTAACAGGAAAAAGCAAAAAATTTCAGAATTGCACCTTGCAATGTGGAGATATTACTGTTTGTGCATTTACAATATTCATTGATTTTTGCCATTGAAAAACGTCCAGAAATGTTTGAAGCTACTGACTGAATGAAAGGAGCTGGCATCTCACTCTCTTTGAATCTTCTTTATCATGCTAGGATTAGCAGGAAAAAGCAAAAAATTTCAGAATTGCACCTTGCAATGTGGAGATATTACTGTTTGTGCATTTACAATATTCATTGATTTTTGCCATTGAAAAACATCATGTTATTCATATACCAGAAATGTTTGAAGCTACTGACTGAATGAAAGGAGCTGGCATCTCACTCTCTTTGAATCTTCTTTATCATGCTAGGATTAGCAGGAAAAAGCAAAAAATTTCCGAATTGCACCTTGCAATGTGGAGATATTACTGTTTGTGCATTTACAATATTCATTGATTTTTGCCATTGAAAAACATGTTTTTCATATACCAGAAATGTTTGAAGCTACTGACTGAATGAAAGGAGCTGGCATCTCACTCTCTTTGAATCTTCTTTATCATGCTAGGATTAGCAGGAAAAAGCAAAAAATTTCAGAATTGCACCTTGCAATGTGGAGATATTACTGTTTGTGCATTTACAATATTCATTGATTTTTGCCATTGAAAAACATGTTTTTCATATACCAGAAATGTTTGAAGCTACTGACTGAATGAAAGGAGCTGGCATCTCACTCTCTTTGAATCTTCTTTATCATGCTAGGATTAACAGGAAAAAGCAAAAAATTTCAGAATTGCACCTTGCAATGTGGAGATATTACTGTTTGTGCATTTACAATATTCATTGATTTTTGCCATTGAAAAACGTCCAGAAATGTTTGAAGCTACTGACTGAATGAAAGGAGCTGGCATCTCACTCTCTTTGAATCTTCTTTATCATGCTAGGATTAGCAGGAAAAAGCAAAAAATTTCAGAATTGCACCTTGCAATGTGGAGATATTACTGTTTGTGCATTTACAATATTCATTGATTTTTGCCATTGAAAAACATGTTTTTCATATACCAGAAATGTTTGAAGCTACTGACTGAATGAAAGGAGCTGGCATCTCACTCTCTTTGAATCTTCTTTATCATGCTAGGATTAGCAGGATAAAGCAAAAAATTTCAGAATTGCACCTTGCAATGTGGAGATATTACTGTTTGTGCATTTACAATATTCATTGATTTTTGCCATTGAAAAACATGTTTTTCATATACCAGAAATGTTTGAAGCTACTGACTGAATGAAAGGAGCTGGCATCTCACTCTCTTTGAATCTTCTTTATCATGCTAGGATTAACAGGAAAAAGCAAAAAATTTCAGAATTGCACCTTGCAATGTGGAGATATTACTGTTTGTGCATTTACAATATTCATTGATTTTTGCCATTGAAAAACGTTCAGAAATGTTTGAAGCTACTGACTGAATGAAAGGAGCTGGCATCTCACTCTCTTTGAATCTTCTTTATCATGCTAGGATTAGCAGGAAAAAGCAAAAAATTTCAGAATTGCACCTTGCAATGTGGAGATATTACTGTTTGTGCATTTACAATATTCATTGATTTTTGCCATTGAAAAACATGTTTTTCATATACCAGAAATGTTTGAAGCTACTGACTGAATGAAAGGAGCTGGCATCTCACTCTCTTTGAATCTTCTTTATCATGCTAGGATTAGCAGGAAAAAGCAAAAAATTTCAGAATTGCACCTTGCAATGTGGAGATATTACTGTTTGTGCATTTACAATATTCATTGATTTTTGCCATTGAAAAACGTCCAGAAATGTTTGAAGCTACTGACTGAATGAAAGGAGCTGGCATCTCACTCTCTTTGAATCTTCTTTATCATGCTAGGATTAACAGGAAAAAGCTAAAAATTTCAGAATTGCACCGTGCAATGTGGAGATATTACTGTTTGTGCATTTACAATATTCATTGATTTTTGCCATTGAAAAACATGTTTTTCATATACCAGAAATGTTTGAAGCTACTGACTGAATGAAAGGAGCTGGCATCTCACTCTCTTTGAATCTTCTTTATCATGCTAGGATTAGCAGGAAAAAGCAAAAAATTTCAGAATTGCACCTTGCAATGTGGAGATATTACTGTTTGTGCATTTACAATATTCATTGATTTTTGCCATTGAAAAACATGTTTTTCATATACCAGAAATGTTTGAAGCTACTGACTGAATGAAAGGAGCTGGCATCTCACTCTCTTTGAATCTTCTTTATCATGCTAGGATTAACAGGAAAAAGCAAAAAATTTCAGAATTGCACCTTGCAATGTGGAGATATTACTGTTTGTGCATTTACAATATTCATTGATTTTTGCCATTGAAAAACATGTTTTTCATATACCAGAAATGTTTGAAGCTACTGACTGAATGAAAGGAGCTGGCATCTCACTCTCTTTGAATCTTCTTTATCATGCTAGGATTAACAGGAAAAAGCAAAAAATTTCAGAATTGCACCTTGCAATGTGGAGATATTACTGTTTGTGCATTTACATTATTCATTGATTTTTGCCATTGAAAAACGTCCAGAAATGTTTGAAGCTACTGACTGAATGAAAGGAGCTGGCATCTCACTCTCTTTGAATCTTCTTTATCATGCTAGGATTAACAGGAAAAAGCTAAAAATTTCAGAATTGCACCGTGCAATGTGGAGATATTACTGTTTGTGCATTTACAATATTCATTGATTTTTGCCATTGAAAAACATGTTTTTCATATACCAGAAATGTTTGAAGCTACTGACTGAATGAAAGGAGCTGGCATCTCACTCTCTTTGAATCTTCTTTATCATGCTAGGATTAGCAGGAAAAAGCAAAAAATTTCAGAATTGCACCTTGCAATGTGGAGATATTACTGTTTGTGCATTTACAATATTCATTGATTTTTGCCATTGAAAAACATGTTTTTCATATACCAGAAATGTTTGAAGCTACTGACTGAATGAAAGGAGCTGGCATCTCACTCTCTTTGAATCTTCTTTATCATGCTAGGATTAACAGGAAAAAGCAAAAAATTTCAGAATTGCACCTTGCAATGTGGAGATATTACTGTTTGTGCATTTACAATATTCATTGATTTTTGCCATTGAAAAACATGTTTTTCATATACCAGAAATGTTTGAAGCTACTGACTGAATGAAAGGAGCTGGCATCTCACTCTCTTTGAATCTTCTTTATCATGCTAGGATTAACAGGAAAAAGCAAAAAATTTCAGAATTTCACCTTGCAATGTGGAGATATTACTGTTTGTGCATTTACAATATTCATTGATTTTTGCCATTGAAAAACGTCCAGAAATGTTTGAAGCTACTGACTGAATGAAAGGAGCTGGCATCTCACTCTCTTTGAATCTTCTTTATCATGCTAGGATTAGCAGGAAAAAGCAAAAAATTTCCGAATTGCACCTTGCAATGTGGAGATATTACTGTTTGTGCATTTACAATATTCATTGATTTTTGCCATTGAAAACATGTTTTTCATATACCAGAAATGTTTGAAGCTACTGACTGAATGAAAGGAGCTGGCATCTCACTCTTTGAATCTTCTTTATCATGCTAGGATTAGCAGGAAAAAGCAAACAATTTCAGAATTGCACCTTGCAATGTGGAGATATTACTGTTTGTGCATTTACAATATTCATTGATTTTTGCCATTGAAAAACATGTTTTTCATATACCAGAAATGTTTGAAGCTACTGACTGAATGAAAGGAGCTGGCATCTCACTCTCTTTGAATCTTCTTTATCTTGCTAGGATTAACAGGAAAAAGCTAAAAATTTCAGAATTGCACCGTGCAATGTGGAGATATTACTGTTTGTGCATTTACAATATTCATTGATTTTTGCCATTGAAAAACATGTTTTTCATATACCAGAAATGTTTGAAGCTACTGACTGAATGAAAGGAGCTGGCATCTCACTCTCTTTGAATCTTCTTTATCATGCTAGGATTAGCAGGAAAAAGCAAAAAATTTCAGAATTGCACCTTGCAATGTGGAGATATTACTGTTTGTGCATTTACAATATTCATTGATTTTTGCCATTGAAAAACATGTTTTTCATATACCAGAAATGTTTGAAGCTACTGACTGAATGAAAGGAGCTGGCATCTCACTCTCTTTGAATCTTCTTTATCATGCTAGGATTAACAGGAAAAAGCAAAAAATTTCAGAATTGCACCTTGCAATGTGGAGATATTACTGTTTGTGCATTTACAATATTCATTGATTTTTGCCATTGAAAAACATGTTTTTCATATACCAGAAATGTTTGAAGCTACTGACTGAATGAAAGGAGCTGGCATCTCACTCTCTTTGAATCTTCTTTATCATGCTAGGATTAACAGGAAAAAGCAAAAAATTTCAGAATTGCACCTTGCAATGTGGAGATATTACTGTTTGTGCATTTACAATATTCATTGATTTTTGCCATTGAAAAACGTCCAGAAATGTTTGAAGCTACTGACTGAATGAAAGGAGCTGGCATCTCACTCTCTTTGAATCTTCTTTATCATGCTAGGATTAGCAGGAAAAAGCAAAAAATTTCCGAATTGCACCTTGCAATGTGGAGATATTACTGTTTGTGCATTTACAATATTCATTGATTTTTGCCATTGAAAAACATGTTTTTCATATACCAGAAATGTTTGAAGCTACTGACTGAATGAAAGGAGCTGGCATCTCACTCTCTTTGAATCTTCTTTATCATGCTAGGATTAACAGGAAAAAGCAAAATATTTCAGAATTGCACCTTGCAATGTGGAGATATTACTGTTTGTGCATTTACAATATTCATTGATTTTTGCCATTGAAAAACGTCCAGAAATGTTTGAAGCTACTGACTGAATGAAAGGAGCTGGCATCTCACTCTCTTTGAATCTTCTTTATCATGCTAGGATTAGCAGGAAAAAGCAAAAAATTTCAGAATTGCACCTTGCAATGTGGAGATATTACTGTTTGTGCATTTACAATATTCATTGATTTTTGCCATTGAAAAACATGTTTTTCATATACCAGAAATGTTTGAAGCTACTGACTGAATGAAAGGAGCTGGCATCTCACTCTTTGAATCTTCTTTATCATGCTAGGATTAACAGGAAAAAGCTAAAAATTTCAGAATTGCACCGTGCAATGTGGAGATATTACTGTTTGTGCATTTACAATATTCATTGATTTTTGCCATTGAAAAACATGTTTTTCATATACCAGAAATGTTTGAAGCTACTGACTGAATGAAAGGAGCTGGCATCTCACTCTCTTTGAATCTTCTTTATCATGCTAGGATTAGCAGGAAAAAGCAAAAAATTTCAGAATTGCACCTTGCAATGTGGAGATATTACTGTTTGTGCATTTACAATATTCATTGATTTTTGTCATTGAAAAACATGTTTTTCATATACCAGAAATGTTTGAAGCTACTGACTGAATGAAAGGAGCTGGCATCTCACTCTCTTTGAATCTTCTTTATCATGCTAGGATTAACAGGAAAAAGCAAAAAATTTCAGAATTGCACCTTGCAATGTGGAGATATTACTGTTTGTGCATTTACAATATTCATTGATTTTTGCCATTGAAAAACGTCCAGAAATGTTTGAAGCTACTGACTGAATGAAAGGAGCTGGCATCTCACTCTCTTTGAATCTTCTTTATCATGCTAGGATTAGCAGGAAAAAGCAAAAAATTTCCGAATTGCACCTTGCAATGTGGAGATATTACTGTTTGTGCATTTACAATATTCATTGATTTTTGCCATTGAAAAACATGTTTTTCATATACCAGAAATGTTTGAAGCTACTGACTGAATGAAAGGAGCTTGCATCTCACTCTCTTTGAATCTTCTTTATCATGCTAGGATTAGCAGGATAAAGCAAAAAATTTCAGAATTGCACCTTGCAATGTGGAGATATTACTGTTTGTGCATTTACAATATTCATTGATTTTTGCCATTGAAAAACATGTTTTTCATATACCAGAAATGTTTGAAGCTACTGACTGAATGAAAGGAGCTGGCATCTCACTCTCTTTGAATCTTCTTTATCATGCTAGGATTAACAGGAAAAAGCAAAATATTTCAGAATTGCACCTTGCAATGTGGAGATATTACTGTTTGTGCATTTACAATATTCATTGATTTTTGCCATTGAAAAACGTCCAGAAATGTTTGAAGCTACTGACTGAATGAAAGGAGCTGGCATCTCACTCTCTTTGAATCTTCTTTATCATGCTAGGATTAGCAGGAAAAAGCAAAAAATTTCAGAATTGCACCTTGCAATGTGGAGATATTACTGTTTGTGCATTTACAATATTCATTGATTTTTGCCATTGAAAAACATGTTTTTCATATACCAGAAATGTTTGAAGCTACTGACTGAATGAAAGGAGCTGGCATCTCACTCTTTGAATCTACTTTATCATGCTAGGATTTGCAGGAAAAAGCAAAAAATTTCAGAATTGCACCTTGCAATGTGGAGATATTACTGTTTGTGCATTTACAATATTCATTGATTTTTGCCATTGAAAAACATGTTTTTCATATACCAGAAATGTTTGAAGCTACTGACTGAATGAAAGGAGCTGGCATCTCACTCTCTTTGAATCTTCTTTATCATGCTAGGATTAACAGGAAAAAGCAAAACATTTCAGAATTGCACCGTGCAATGTGGAGATATTACTGTTTGTGCATTTACAATATTCATTGATTTTTGCCATTGAAAAACATGTTTTTCATATACCAGAAATGTTTGAAGCTACTGACTGAATGAAAGGAGCTGGCATCTCACTCTCTTTGAATCTTCTTTATCATGCTAGGATTAACAGGAAAAAGCAAAAAATTTCAGAATTGCACCTTGCAATGTGGAGATATTACTGTTTGTGCATTTACAATATTCATTGATTTTTGCCATTGAAAAACGTCCAGAAATGTTTGAAGCTACTGACTGAATGAAAGGAGCTGGCATCTCACTCTCTTTGAATCTTTTTTATCATGCTAGGATTAGCAGGAAAAAGCAAAAAATTTCAGAATTGCACCTTGCAATGTGGAATTACTGTTTGTGCATTTAAAATATTCATTGATTTTTGCCATTGAAAAACATGTTTTTCATATACCAGAAATGTTTGAAGGTACTGACTGAATGAAAGGAGCTGGCATCTCACTCTCTTTGAATCTTCTTTATCATGCTAGGATTAACAGGAAAAAGCAAAAAATTTCAGAATTGCACCTTGCAATGTGGAGATATTACTGTTTGTGCATTTACAATATTCATTGATTTTTGCCATTGAAAAACGTCCAGAAATGTTTGAAGCTACTGACTGAATGAAAGGAGCTGGCATCTCACTCTCTTTGAATCTTCTTTATCATGCTAGGATTAACAGGAAAAAGCAAAAAATTTCTGAATTGCACCTTGCAATGTGGAGATATTACTGTTTGTGCATTTACAATATTCATTGATTTTTGCCATTGAAAAACGTCCAGAAATGTTTGAAGCTACTGACTGAATGAAAGGAGCTGGCATCTCACTCTCTTTGAATCTTCTTTATCATGCTAGGATTAGCAGGAAAAAGCAAAAAATTTCAGAATTGCACCTTGCAATGTGGAGATATTACTGTTTGTGCATTTACAATATTCATTGATTTTTGCCATTGAAAAACATGTTTTTCATATACCAGAAATGTTTGAAGCTACTGACTGAATGAAAGGAGCTGGCATCTCACTCTCTTTGAATCTTCTTTATCATGCTAGGATTAGCAGGAAAAAGCAAAAAATTTCAGAATTGCACCTTGCAATGTGGAGATATTACTGTTTGTGCATTTACAATATTCATTGATTTTTGCCATTGAAAAACATGTTTTTCATATACCAGAAATGTTTGAAGCTACTGACTGAATGAAAGGAGCTGGCATCTCACTCTCTTTGAATCTTCTTTATCATGCTAGGATTAAGAGGAAAAAGCAAAAAATTTCAGAATTGCACCTTGCAATGTGGAGATATTACTGTTTGTGCATTTACAATATTCATTGATTTTTGCCATTGAAAAACGTCCAGAAATGTTTGAAGCTACTGACTGAATGAAAGGAGCTGGCATCTCACTCTCTTTGAATCTTCTTTATCATGCTAGGATTAGCAGGAAAAAGCAAAAAATTTCCGAATTGCACCTTGCAATGTGGAGATATTACTGTTTGTGCATTTACAATATTCATTGATTTTTGCCATTGAAAAACATGTTTTTCATATACCAGAAATGTTTGAAGCTACTAACTGAATGAAAGGAGCTGGCATCTCACTCTCTTTGAATCTTCTTTATCATGCTAGGATTAACAGGAAAAAGCAAAAAATTTCAGAATTGCACCTTGCAATGTGGAGATATTACTGATTGTGCATTTACAATATTCATTGATTTTTGCCATTGAAAAACGTCCAGAAATGTTTGAAGCTACTGACTGAATGAAAGGAGCTGGCATCTCACTCTCTTTGAATCTTCTTTATCATGCTAGGATTAGCAGGAAAAAGCAAAAAATTTCAGAATTGCACCTTGCAATGTGGAGATATTACTGTTTGTGCATTTACAATATTCATTGATTTTTGCCATTGAAAAACATCATGTTATTCATATACCAGAAATGTTTGAAGCTACTGACTGAATGAAAGGAGCTGGCATCTCACTCTCTTTGAATCTTCTTTATCATGCTAGGATTAGCAGGAAAAAGCAAAAAATTTCCGAATTGCACCTTGCAATGTGGAGATATTACTGTTTGTGCATTTACAATATTCATTGATTTTTGCCATTGAAAAACATGTTTTTCATATACCAGAAATGTCTGAAGCTACTGACTGAATGAAAGGAGCTGGCATCTCACTCTCTTTGAATCTTCTTTATCATGCTAGGATTAGCAGGAAAAAGCAAAAAATTTCAGAATTGCACCTTGCAATGTGGAGATATTACTGTTTGTGCATTTACAATATTCATTGATTTTTGCCATTGAAAAACATCATGTTATTCATATACCAGAAATGTTTGAAGCTACTGACTGAATGAAAGGAGCTGGCATCTCACTCTCTTTGAATCTTCTTTATCATGCTAGGATTAGCAGGAAAAAGCAAAAAATTTCCGAATTGCACCTTGCAATGTGGAGATATTACTGTTTGTGCATTTACAATATTCATTGATTTTTGCCATTGAAAAACATGTTTTTCATATACCAGAAATGTTTGAAGCTACTGACTGAATGAAAGGAGCTGGCATCTCACTCTCTTTGAATCTTCTTTATCATGCTAGGATTAGCAGGAAAAAGCAAAAAATTTCAGAATTGCACCTTGCAATGTGGAGATATTACTGTTTGTGCATTTACAATATTCATTGATTTTTGCCATTGAAAAACATGTTTTTCATATACCAGAAATGTTTGAAGCTACTGACTGAATGAAAGGAGCTGGCATCTCACTCTCTTTGAATCTTCTTTATCATGCTAGGATTAACAGGAAAAAGCAAAAAATTTCAGAATTGCACCTTGCAATGTGGAGATATTACTGTTTGTGCATTTACAATATTCATTGATTTTTGCCATTGAAAAACGTCCAGAAATGTTTGAAGCTACTGACTGAATGAAAGGAGCTGGCATCTCACTCTCTTTGAATCTTCTTTATCATGCTAGGATTAGCAGGAAAAAGCAAAAAATTTCAGAATTGCACCTTGCAATGTGGAGATATTACTGTTTGTGCATTTACAATATTCATTGATTTTTGCCATTGAAAAACATGTTTTTCATATACCAGAAATGTTTGAAGCTACTGACTGAATGAAAGGAGCTGGCATCTCACTCTCTTTGAATCTTCTTTATCATGCTAGGATTAGCAGGATGAAGCAAAAAATTTCAGAATTGCACCTTGCAATGTGGAGATATTACTGTTTGTGCATTTACAATATTCATTGATTTTTGCCATTGAAAAACATGTTTTTCATATACCAGAAATGTTTGAAGCTACTGACTGAATGAAAGGAGCTGGCATCTCACTCTCTTTGAATCTTCTTTATCATGCTAGGATTAACAGGAAAAAGCAAAAAATTTCAGAATTGCACCTTGCAATGTGGAGATATTACTGTTTGTGCATTTACAATATTCATTGATTTTTGCCATTGAAAAACGTCCAGAAATGTTTGAAGCTACTGACTGAATGAAAGGAGCTGGCATCTCACTCTCTTTGAATCTTCTTTATCATGCTAGGATTAGCAGGAAAAAGCAAAAAATTTCAGAATTGCACCTTGCAATGTGGAGATATTACTGTTTGTGCATTTACAATATTCATTGATTTTTGCCATTGAAAAACATGTTTTTCATATACCAGAAATGTTTGAAGCTACTGACTGAATGAAAGGAGCTGGCATCTCACTCTCTTTGAATCTTCTTTATCATGCTAGGATTAGCAGGATGAAGCAAAAAATTTCAGAATTGCACCTTGCAATGTGGAGATATTACTGTTTGTGCATTTACAATATTCATTGATTTTTGCCATTGAAAAACATGTTTTTCATATACCAGAAATGTTTGAAGCTACTGACTGAATGAAAGGAGCTGGCATCTCACTCTCTTTGAATCTTCTTTATCATGCTAGGATTAACAGGAAAAAGCAAAAAATTTCAGAATTGCACCTTGCAATGTGGAGATATTACTGTTTGTGCATTTACAATATTCATTGATTTTTGCCATTGAAAAACGTCCAGAAATGTTTGAAGCTACTGACTGAATGAAAGGAGCTGGCATCTCACTCTCTTTGAATCTTCTTTATCATGCTAGGATTAGCAGGAAAAAGCAAAAAATTTCAGAATTGCACCTTGCAATGTGGAGATATTACTGTTTGTGCATTTACAATATTCATTGATTTTTGCCATTGAAAAACATGTTTTTCATATACCAGAAATGTTTGAAGCTACTGACTGAATGAAAGGAGCTGGCATCTCACTCTCTTTGAATCTTCTTTATCATGCTAGGATTAGCAGGAAAAAGCAAAAAATTTCAGAATTGCACCTTGCAATGTGGAGATATTACTGTTTGTGCATTTACAATATTCATTGATTTTTGCCATTGAAAAACATGTTTTTCATATACCAGAAATGTTTGAAGCTACTGACTGAATGAAAGGAGCTGGCATCTCACTCTCTTTGAATCTTCTTTATCATGCTAGGATTAGCAGGAAAAAGCAAAAAATTTCAGAATTGCACCTTGCAATGTGGAGATATTACTGTTTGTGCATTTACAATATTCATTGATTTTTGCCATTGAAAAACATCATGTTATTCATATACCAGAAATGTTTGAAGCTACTGACTGAAAAAAAGGAGCTGGCATCTCACTCTCTTTGAATCTTCTTTATCATGCTAGGATTAGCAGGAAAAAGCAAAAAATTTCCGAATTGCACCTTGCAATGTGGAGATATTACTGTTTGTGCATTTACAATATTCATTGATTTTTGCCATTGAAAAACATGTTTTTCATATACCAGAAATGTTTGAAGCTACTGACTGAATGAAAGGAGCTGGCATCTCACTCTCTTTGAATCTTCTTTATCATGCTAGGATTAGCAGGAAAAAGCAAAAAATTTCAGAATTGCACCTTGCAATGTGGAGATATTACTGTTTGTGCATTTACAATATTCATTGATTTTTGCCATTGAAAAACATGTTTTTCATATACCAGAAATGTTTGAAGCTACTGACTGAATGAAAGGAGCTGGCATCTCACTCTCTTTGAATCTTCTTTATCATGCTAGGATTAACAGGAAAAAGCAAAAAATTTCAGAATTGCACCTTGCAATGTGGAGATATTACTGTTTGTGCATTTACAATATTCATTGATTTTTGCCATTGAAAAACGTCCAGAAATGTTTGAAGCTACTGACTGAATGAAAGGAGCTGGCATCTCACTCTCTTTGAATCTTCTTTATCATGCTAGGATTAGCAGGAAAAAGCAAAAAATTTCAGAATTGCACCTTGCAATGTGGAGATATTACTGTTTGTGCATTTACAATATTCATTGATTTTTGCCATTGAAAAACATGTTTTTCATATACCAGAAATGTTTAAAGCTACTGACTGAATGAAAGGAGCTGGCATCTCACTCTCTTTGAATCTTCTTTATCATGCTAGGATTAGCAGGATAAAGCAAAAAATTTCAGAATTGCACCTTGCAATGTGGAGATATTACTGTTTGTGCATTTACAATATTCATTGATTTTTGCCATTGAAAAACATGTTTTTCATATACCAGAAATGTTTGAAGCTACTGACTGAATGAAAGGAGCTGGCATCTCACTCTCTTTGAATCTTCTTTATCATGCTAGGATTAACAGGAAAAAGCAAAAAATTTCAGAATTGCACCTTGCAATGTGGAGATATTACTGTTTGTGCATTTACAATATTCATTGATTTTTGCCATTGAAAAACGTCCAGAAATGTTTGAAGCTACTGACTGAATGAAAGGAGCTGGCATCTCACTCTCTTTGAATCTTCTTTATCATGCTAGGATTAGCAGGAAAAAGCAAAAAATTTCAGAATTGCACCTTGCAATGTGGAGATATTACTGTTTGTGCATTTACAATATTCATTGATTTTTGCCATTGAAAAACATGTTTTTCATATACCAGAAATGTTTGAAGCTACTGACTGAATGAAAGGAGCTGGCATCTCACTCTTTGAATCTTCTTTATCATGCTAGGATTAGCAGGAAAAAGCAAACAATTTCAGAATTGCACCTTGCAATGTGGAGATATTACTGTTTGTGCATTTACAATATTCATTGATTTTTGCCATTGAAAAACATGTTTTTCATATACCAGAAATGTTTGAAGCTACTGACTGAATGAAAGGAGCTGGCATCTCACTCTCTTTGAATCTTCTTTATCATGCTAGGATTAACAGGAAAAAGCTAAAAATTTCAGAATTGCACCGTGCAATGTGGAGATATTACTGTTTGTGCATTTACAATATTCATTGATTTTTGCCATTGAAAAACATGTTTTTCATATACCAGAAATGTTTGAAGCTACTGACTGAATGAAAGGAGCTGGCATCTCACTCTCTTTGATTCTTCTTTATCATGCTAGGATTAGCAGGAAAAAGCAAAAAATTTCAGAATTGCACCTTGCAATGTGGAGATATTACTGTTTGTGCATTTACAATATTCATTGATTTTTGCCATTGAAAAACATGTTTTTCATATACCAGAAATGTTTGAAGCTACTGACTGAATGAAAGGAGCTGGCATCTCACTCTCTTTGAATCTTCTTTATCATGCTAGGATTAACAGGAAAAAGCAAGAAATTTCAGAATTGCACCTTGCAATGTGGAGATATTACTGTTTGTGCATTTACAATATTCATTGATTTTTGCCATTGAAAAACATGTTTTTCATATACCAGAAATGTTTGAAGCTACTGACTGAATGAAAGGAGCTGGCATCTCACTCTCTTTGAATCTTCTTTATCATGCTAGGATTAACAGGAAAAAGCAAAAAATTTCAGAATTGCACCTTGCAATGTGGAGATATTACTGTTTGTGCATTTACAATATTCATTGATTTTTGCCATTGAAAAACGTCCAGAAATGTTTGAAGCTACTGACTGAATGAAAGGAGCTGGCATCTCACTCTCTTTGAATCTTCTTTATCATGCTAGGATTAACAGGAAAAAGCTAAAAATTTCAGAATTGCACCGTGCAATGTGGAGATATTACTGTTTGTGCATTTACAATATTCATTGATTTTTGCCATTGAAAAACATGTTTTTCATATACCAGAAATGTTTGAAGCTACTGACTGAATGAAAGGAGCTGGCATCTCACTCTCTTTGAATCTTCTTTATCATGCTAGGATTAGCAGGAAAAAGCAAAAAATTTCAGAATTGCCCCTTGCAATGTGGAGATATTACTGTTTGTGCATTTACAATATTCATTGATTTTTGCCATTGAAAAACATGTTTTTCATATACCAGAAATGTTTGAAGCTACTGACTGAATGAAAGGAGCTGGCATCTCACTCTCTTTGAATCTTCTTTATCATGCTAGGATTAACAGGAAAAAGCAAAAAATTTCAGAATTGCACCTTGCAATGTGGAGATATTACTGTTTGTGCATTTACAATATTCATTGATTTTTGCCATTGAAAAACATGTTTTTCATATACCAGAAATGTTTGAAGCTACTGACTGAATGAAAGGAGCTGGCATCTCACTCTCTTTGAATCTTCTTTATCATGCTAGGATTAGCAGGAAAAAGCAAAAAATTTCCGAATTGCACCTTGCAATGTGGAGATATTACTGTTTGTGCATTTACAATATTCATTGATTTTTGCCATTGAAAAACATGTTTTTCATATACCAGAAATGTTTGAAGCTACTGACTGAATGAAAGGAGCTGGCATCTCACTCTTTGAATCTTCTTTATCATGCTAGGATTAGCAGGAAAAAGCAAACAATTTCAGAATTGCACCTTGCAATGTGGAGATATTACTGTTTGTGCATTTACAATATTCATTGATTTTTGCCATTGAAAAACGTCCAGAAATGTTTGAAGCTACTGACTGAATGAAAGGAGCTGGCATCTCACTCTCTTTGAATCTTCTTTATCATGCTAGGATTAGCAGGAAAAAGCAAAAAATTTCCGAATTGCACCTTGCAATGTGGAGATATTACTGTTTGTGCATTTACAATATTCATTGATTTTTGCCATTGAAAAACATGTTTTTCATATACCAGAAATGTTTGAAGCTACTGACTGAATGAAAGGAGCTGGCATCTCACTCTTTGAATCTTCTTTATCATGCTAGGATTAGCAGGAAAAAGCAAACAATTTCAGAATTGCACCTTGCAATGTGGAGATATTACTGTTTGTGCATTTACAATATTCATTGATTTTTGCCATTGAAAAACATGTTTTTCATATACCAGAAATGTTTGAAGCTACTGACTGAATGAAAGGAGCTGGCATCTCACTCTCTTTGAATCTTCTTTATCATGCTAGGATTAACAGGAAAAAGCTAAAAATTTCAGAATTGCACCGTGCAATGTGGAGATATTACTGTTTGTGCATTTACAATATTCATTGATTTTTGCCATTGAAAAACATGTTTTTCATATACCAGAAATGTTTGAAGCTACTGACTGAATGAAAGGAGCTGGCATCTCACTCTCTTTGAATCTTCTTTATCATGCTAGGATTAGCAGGAAAAAGCAAAAAATTTCAGAATTGCACCTTGCAATGTGGAGATATTAATGTTTGTGCATTTATAATATTCATTGATTTTTGCCATTGAAAAACATGTTTTTCATATACCAGAAATGTTTGAAGCTACTGACTGAATGAAAGGAGCTGGCATCTCACTCTCTTTGAATCTTCTTTATCATGCTAGGATTAACAGGAAAAAGCAAAAAATTTCAGAATTGCACCTTGCAATGTGGAGATATTACTGTTTGTGCATTTACAATATTCATTGATTTTTGCCATTGAAAAACGTCCAGAAATGTTTGAAGCTACTGACTGAATGAAAGGAGCTGGCATCTCACTCTCTTTGAATCTTCTTTATCATGCTAGGATTAACAGGAAAAAGCTAAAAATTTCAGAATTGCACCGTGCAATGTGGAGATATTACTGTTTGTGCATTTACAATATTCATTGATTTTTGCCATTGAAAAACATGTTTTTCATATACCAGAAATGTTTGAAGCTACTGACTGAATGAAAGGAGCTGGCATCTCACTCTCTTTGAATCTTCTTTATCATGCTAGGATTAGCAGGAAAAAGCAAAAAATTTCAGAATTGCACCTTGCAATGTGGAGATATTACTGTTTGTGCATTTACAATATTCATTGATTTTTGCCATTGAAAAACATGTTTTTCATATAACAGAAATGTTTGAAGCTACTGACTGAATGAAAGGAGCTGGCATCTCACTCTCTTTGAATCTTCTTTATCATGCTAGGATTAACAGGAAAAAGCAAAAAATTTCAGAATTGCACCTTGCAATGTGGAGATATTACTGTTTGTGCATTTACAATATTCATTGATTTTTGCCATTGAAAAACATGTTTTTCATATACCAGAAATGTTTGAAGCTACTGACTGAATGAAAGGAGCTGGCATCTCACTCTCTTTGAATCTTCTTTATCATGCTAGGATTAACAGGAAAAAGCAAAAAATTTCAGAATTGCACCTTGCAATGTGGAGATATTACTGTTTGTGCATTTACAATATTCATTGATTTTTGCCATTGAAAAACGTCCAGAAATGTTTGAAGCTACTGACTGAATGAAAGGAGCTGGCATCTCACTCTCTTTGAATCTTCTTTATCATGCTAGGATTAGCAGGAAAAAGCAAAAAATTTCCGAATTGCACCTTGCAATGTGGAGATATTACTGTTTGTGCATTTACAATATTCATTGATTTTTGCCATTGAAAAACATGTTTTTCATATACCAGAAATGTTTGAAGCTACTGACTGAATGAAAGGAGCTGGCATCTCACTCTCTTTGAATCTTCTTTATCATGCTAGGATTAGCAGGATAAAGCAAAAAATTTCAGAATTGCACCTTGCAATGTGGAGATATTACTGTTTGTGCATTTACAATATTCATTGATTTTTGCCATTGAAAAACATGTTTTTCATATACCAGAAATGTTTGAAGCTACTGACTGAATGAAAGGAGCTGGCATCTCACTCTCTTTGTATCTTCTTTATCATGCTAGGATTAACAGGAAAAAGCAAAATATTTCAGAATTGCACCTTGCAATGTGGAGATATTACTGTTTGTGCATTTACAATATTCATTGATTTTTGCCATTGAAAAACGTCCAGAAATGTTTGAAGCTACTGACTGAATGAAAGGAGCTGGCATCTCACTCTCTTTGAATCTTCTTTATCATGCTAGGATTAGCAGGAAAAAGCAAAAAATTTCAGAATTGCACCTTGCAATGTGGAGATATTACTGTTTGTGCATTTACAATATTCATTGATTTTTGCCATTGAAAAACATGTTTTTCATATACCAGAAATGTTTGAAGCTACTGACTGAATGAAAGGAGCTGGCATCTCACTCTTTGAATCTTCTTTATCATGCTAGGATTTGCAGGAAAAAGCAAAAAATTTCAGAATTGCACCTTGCAATGTGGAGATATTACTGTTTGTGCATTTACAATATTCATTGATTTTTGCCATTGAAAAACATGTTTTTCATATACCAGAAATGTTTGAAGCTACTGACTGAATGAAAGGAGCTGGCATCTCACTCTCTTTGAATCTTCTTTATCATGCTAGGATTAACAGGAAAAAGCAAAAAATTTCAGAATTGCACCGTGCAATGTGGAGATATTACTGTTTGTGCATTTACAATATTCATTGATTTTTGCCATTGAAAAACATGTTTTTCATATACCAGAAATGTTTGAAGCTACTGACTGAATGAAAGGAGCTGGCATCTCACTCTCTTTGAATCTTCTTTATCATGCTAGGATTAACAGGAAAAAGCAAAAAATTTCAGAATTGCACCTTGCAATGTGGAGATATTACTGTTTGTGCATTTACAATATTCATTGATTTTTGCCATTGAAAAACGTCCAGAAATGTTTGAAGCTACTGACTGAATGAAAGGAGCTGGCATCTCACTCTCTTTGAATCTTTTTTATCATGCTAGGATTAGCAGGAAAAAGCAAAAAATTTCAGAATTGCACCTTGCAATGTGGAATTACTGTTTGTGCATTTAAAATATTCATTGATTTTTGCCATTGAAAAACATGTTTTTCATATACCAGAAATGTTTGAAGCTACTGACTGAATGAAAGGAGCTGGCATCTCACTCTCTTTGAATCTTCTTTATCATGCTAGGATTAACAGGAAAAAGCAAAAAATTTCAGAATTGCACCTTGCAATGTGGAGATATTACTGTTTGTGCATTTACAATATTCATTGATTTTTGCCATTGAAAAACGTCCAGAAATGTTTGAAGCTACTGACTGAATGAAAGGAGCTGGCATCTCACTCTCTTTGAATCTTCTTTATCATGCTAGGATTAACAGGAAAAAGCAAAAAATTTCTGAATTGCACCTTGCAATGTGGAGATATTACTGTTTGTGCATTTACAATATTCATTGATTTTTGCCATTGAAAAACGTCCAGAAATGTTTGAAGCTACTGACTGAATGAAAGGAGCTGGCATCTCACTCTCTTTGAATCTTCTTTATCATGCTAGGATTAGCAGGAAAAAGCAAAAAATTTCAGAATTGCACCTTGCAATGTGGAGATATTACTGTTTGTGCATTTACAATATTCATTGATTTTTGCCATTGAAAAACATGTTTTTCATATACCAGAAATGTTTGAAGCTACTGACTGAATGAAAGGAGCTGGCATCTCACTCTCTTTGAATCTTCTTTATCATGCTAGGATTAGCAGGAAAAAGCAAAAAATTTCAGAATTGCACCTTGCAATGTGGAGATATTACTGTTTGTGCATTTACAATATTCATTGATTTTTGCCATTGAAAAACATGTTTTTCATATACCAGAAATGTTTGAAGCTACTGACTGAATGAAAGGAGCTGGCATCTCACTCTCTTTGAATCTTCTTTATCATGCTAGGATTAGCAGGAAAAAGCAAAAAATTTCAGAATTGCACCTTGCAATGTGGAGATATTAATGTTTGTGCATTTACAATATTCATTGATTTTTGCCATTGAAAAACATGTTTTTCATATACCAGAAATGTTTGAAGCTACTGACTGAATGAAAGGAGCTGGCATCTCACTCTCTTTGAATCTTCTTTATCATGCTAGGATTAACAGGAAAAAGCAAAAAATTTCAGAATTGCACCTTGCAATGTGGAGATATTACTGTTTGTGCATTTACAATATTCATTGATTTTTGCCATTGAAAAACGTCCAGAAATGTTTGAAGCTACTGACTGAATGAAAGGAGCTGGCATCTCACTCTCTTTGAATCTTCTTTATCATGCTAGGATTAACAGGAAAAAGCTAAAAATTTCAGAATTACACTGTGCAATGTGGAGATATTACTGTTTGTGCATTTACAATATTCATTGATTTTTGCCATTGAAAAACATGTTTTTCATATACCAGAAATGTTTGAAGCTACTGACTGAATGAAAGGAGCTGGCATCTCACTCTCTTTGAATCTTCTTTATCATGCTAGGATTAGCAGGAAAAAGCAAAAAATTTCAGAATTGCACCTTGCAATGTGGAGATATTACTGTTTGTGCATTTACAATATTCATTGATTTTTGCCATTGAAAAACATGTTTTTCATATACCAGAAATGTTTGAAGCTACTGACTGAATGAAAGGAGCTGGCATCTCACTCTCTTTGAATCTTCTTTATCATGCTAGGATTAACAGGAAAAAGCAAAAAATTTCAGAATTGCACCTTGCAATGTGGAGATATTACTGTTTGTGCATTTACAATATTCATTGATTTTTGCCATTGAAAAACATGTTTTTCATATACCAGAAATGTTTGAAGCTACTGACTGAATGAAAGGAGCTGGCATCTCACTCTCTTTGAATCTTCTTTATCATGCTAGGATTAACAGGAAAAAGCAAAAAATTTCAGAATTGCACCTTGCAATGTGGAGATATTACTGTTTGTGCATTTACAATATTCATTGATTTTTGCCATTGAAAAACGTCCAGAAATGTTTGAAGCTACTGACTGAATGAAAGGAGCTGGCATCTCACTCTCTTTGAATCTTCTTTATCATGCTAGGATTAGCAGGAAAAAGCAAAAAATTTCCGAATTGCACCTTGCAATGTGGAGATATTACTGTTTGTGCATTTACAATATTCATTGATTTTTTGCCATTGAAAAACATGTTTTTCATATAACAGAAATGTTTGAAGCTACTGACTGAATGAAAGGAGCTGGCATCTCACTCTCTTTGAATCTTCTTTATCATGCTAGGATTAGCAGGATAAAGCAAAAAATTTCAGAATTGCACCTTGCAATGTGGAGATATTACTGTTTGTGCATTTACAATATTCATTGATTTTTGCCATTGAAAAACATGTTTTTCATATACCAGAAATGTTTGAAGCTACTGACTGAATGAAAGGAGCTGGCATCTCACTCTCTTTGAATCTTCTTTATCATGCTAGGATTAACAGGAAAAAGCAAAATATTTCAGAATTGCACCTTGCAATGTGGAGATATTACTGTTTGTGCATTTACAATATTCATTGATTTTTGCCATTGAAAAACGTCCAGAAATGTTTGAAGCTACTGACTGAATGAAAGGAGCTGGCATCTCACTCTCTTTGAATCTTCTTTATCATGCTAGGATTAGCAGGAAAAAGCAAAAAATTTCAGAATTGCACCTTGCAATGTGGAGATATGACTGTTTGTGCATTTACAATATTCATTGATTTTTGCCATTGAAAAACATGTTTTTCATATACCAGAAATGTTTGAAGCTACTGACTGAATGAAAGGAGCTGGCATCTCACTCTCTTTGAATCTTCTTTATCATGCTAGGATTAACAGGAAAAAGCAAAAAATTTCAGAATTGCACCTTGCAATGTGGAGATATTACTGTTTGTGCATTTACAATATTCATTGATTTTTGCCATTGAAAAACATGTTTTTCATATACCAGAAATGTTTGAAGCTACTGACTGAATGAAAGGAGCTGGCATCTCACTCTCTTTGAATCTTCTTTATCATGCTAGGATTAACAGGAAAAAGCAAAAAATTTCAGAATTGCACCTTGCAATGTGGAGATATTACTGTTTGTGCATTTACAATATTCATTGATTTTTGCCATTGAAAAACGTCCAGAAATGTTTGAAGCTACTGACTGAATGAAAGGAGCTGGCATCTCACTCTCTTTGAATCTTCTTTATCATGCTAGGTTTAGCAGGAAAAAGCAAAAAATTTCCGAATTGCACCTTGCAATGTGGAGATATTACTGTTTGTGCATTTACAATATTCATTGATTTTTGCCATTGAAAAACATGTTTTTCATATACCAGAAATGTTTGAAGCTACTGACTGAATGAAAGGAGCTGGCATCTCACTCTCTTTGAATCTTCTTTATCCTGCTAGGATTAGCAGGATAAAGCAAAAAATTTCAGAATTGCACCTTGCAATGTGGAGATATTACTGTTTGTGCATTTACAATATTCATTGATTTTTGCCATTGAAAAACATGTTTTTCATATACCAGAAATGTTTGAAGCTACTGACTGAATGAAAGGAGCTGGCATCTCACTCTCTTTGAATCTTCTTTATCATGCTAGGATTAACAGGAAAAAGCAAAATATTTCAGAATTGCACCTTGCAATGTGGAGATATTACTGTTTGTGCATTTACAATATTCATTGATTTTTGCCATTGAAAAACATGTTTTTCATATACCAGAAATGTTTGAAGCTACTGACTGAATGAAAGGAGCTGGCATCTCACTCTCTTTGAATCTTCTTTATCATGCTAGGATTAACAGGAAAAAGCAAAAAATTTCAGAATTGCACCTTGCAATGTGGAGATATTACTGTTTGTGCATTTACAATATTCATTGATTTTTGCCATTGAAAAACATGTTTTTCATATACCAGAAATGTTTGAAGCTACTGACTGAATGAAAGGAGCTGGCATCTCACTCTCTTTGAATCTTCTTTATCATGCTAGGATTAACAGGAAAAAGCAAAAAATTTCAGAATTGCACCTTGCAATGTGGAGATATTACTGTTTGTGCATTTACAATATTCATTGATTTTTGCCATTGAAAAACGTCCAGAAATGTTTGAAGCTACTGACTGAATGAAAGGAGCTGGCATCTCACTCTCTTTGAATCTTCTTTATCATGCTAGGATTAGCAGGAAAAAGCAAAAAATTTCCGAATTGCACCTTGCAATGTGGAGATATTACTGTTTGTGCATTTACAATATTCATTGATTTTTGCCATTGAAAAACATGTTTTTCATATACCAGAAATGTTTGAAGCTACTGACTGAATGAAAGGAGCTGGCATCTCACTCTCTTTGAATCTTCTTTATCCTGCTAGGATTAGCAGGATAAAGCAAAAAATTTCAGAATTGCACCTTGCAATGTGGAGATATTACTGTTTGTGCATTTACAATATTCATTGATTTTTGCCATTGAAAAACATGTTTTTCATATACCAGAAATGTTTGAAGCTACTGACTGAATGAAAGGAGCTGGCATCTCACTCTCTTTGAATCTTCTTTATCATGCTAGGATTAACAGGAAAAAGCAAAATATTTCAGAATTGCACCTTGCAATGTGGAGATATTACTGTTTGTGCATTTACAATATTCATTGATTTTTGCCATTGAAAAACATGTTTTTCATATACCAGAAATGTTTGAAGCTACTGACTGAATGAAAGGAGCTGGCATCTCACTCTCTTTGAATCTTCTTTATCATGCTAGGATTAACAGGAAAAAGCAAAAAATTTCAGAATTGCACCTTGCAATGTGGAGATATTACTGTTTGTGCATTTACAATATTCATTGATTTTTGCCATTGAAAAACATGTTTTTCATATACCAGAAATGTTTGAAGCTACTGACTGAATGAAAGGAGCTGGCATCTCACTCTCTTTGAATCTTCTTTATCATGCTAGGATTAACAGGAAAAAGCAAAAAATTTCAGAATTGCACCTTGCAATGTGGAGATATTACTGTTTGTGCATTTACAATATTCATTGATTTTTGCCATTGAAAAACGTCCAGAAATGTTTGAAGCTACTGACTGAATGAAAGGAGCTGGCATCTCACTCTCTTTGAATCTTCTTTATCATGCTAGGATTAGCAGGAAAAAGCAAAAAATTTCCGAATTGCACCTTGCAATGTGGAGATATTACTGTTTGTGCATTTACAATATTCATTGATTTTTGCCATTGAAAAACATGTTTTTCATATACCAGAAATGTTTGAAGCTACTGACTGAATGAAAGGAGCTGGCATCTCACTCTCTTTGAATCTTCTTTATCATGCTAGGATTAGCAGGATAAAGCAAAAAATTTCAGAATTGCACCTTGCAATGTGGAGATATTACTGTTTGTGCATTTACAATATTCATTGATTTTTGCCATTGAAAAACATGTTTTTCATATACCAGAAATGTTTGAAGCTACTGACTGAATGAAAGGAGCTGGCATCTCACTCTCTTTGAATCTTCTTTATCATGCTAGGATTAACAGGAAAAAGCAAAATATTTCAGAATTGCACCTTGCAATGTGGAGATATTACTGTTTGTGCATTTACAATATTCATTGATTTTTGCCATTGAAAAACGTCCAGAAATGTTTGAAGCTACTGACTGAATGAAAGGAGCTGGCATCTCACTCTCTTTGAATCTTCTTTATCATGCTAGGATTAGCAGGAAAAAGCAAAAAATTTCAGAATTGCACCTTGCAATGTGGAGATATTACTGTTTGTGCATTTACAATATTCATTGATTTTTGCCATTGAAAAACATGTTTTTCATATACCAGAAATGTTTGAAGCTACTGACTGAATGAAAGGAGCTGGCATCTCACTCTTTGAATCTTCTTTATCATGCTAGGATTTGCAGGAAAAAGCAAAAAATTTCAGAATTGCACCTTGCAATGTGGAGATATTACTGTTTGTGCATTTACAATATTCATTGATTTTTGCCATTGAAAAACATGTTTTTCATATACCAGAAATGTTTGAAGCTACTGACTGAATGAAAGGAGCTGGCATCTCACTCTCTTTGAATCTTCTTTATCATGCTAGGATTAACAGGAAAAAGCAAAAAATTTCAGAATTGCACCGTGCAATGTGGAGATATTACTGTTTGTGCATTTACAATATTCATTGATTTTTGCCATTGAAAAACATGTTTTTCATATACCAGAAATGTTTGAAGCTACTGACTGAATGAAAGGAGCTGGCATCTCACTCTCTTTGAATCTTCTTTATCATGCTAGGATTAACAGGAAAAAGCAAAAAATTTCAGAATTGCACCTTGCAATGTGGAGATATTACTGTTTGTGCATTTACAATATTCATTGATTTTTGCCATTGAAAAACGTCCAGAAATGTTTGAAGCTACTGACTGAATGAAAGGAGCTGGCATCTCACTCTCTTTGAATCTTTTTTATCATGCTAGGATTAGCAGGAAAAAGCAAAAAATTTCAGAATTGCACCTTGCAATGTGGAATTACTGTTTGTGCATTTAAAATATTCATTGATTTTTGCCATTGAAAAACATGTTTTTCATATACCAGAAATGTTTGAAGCTACTGACTGAATGAAAGGAGCTGGCATCTCACTCTCTTTGAATCTTCTTTATCATGTTAGGATTAACAGGAAAAAGCAAAAAATTTCAGAATTGCACCTTGCAATGTGGAGATATTACTGTTTGTGCATTTACAATATTCATTGATTTTTGCCATTGAAAAACGTCCAGAAATGTTTGAAGCTACTGACTGAATGAAAGGAGCTGGCATCTCACTCTCTTTGAATCTTCTTTATCATGCTAGGATTAACAGGAAAAAGCAAAAAATTTCTGAATTGCACCTTGCAATGTGGAGATATTACTGTTTGTGCATTTACAATATTCATTGATTTTTGCCATTGAAAAACGTCCAGAAATGTTTGAAGCTACTGACTGAATGAAAGGAGCTGGCATCTCACTCTCTTTGAATCTTCTTTATCATGCTAGGATTAGCAGGAAAAAGCAAAAAATTTCAGAATTGCACCTTGCAATGTGGAGATATTACTGTTTGTGCATTTACAATATTCATTGATTTTTGCCATTGAAAAACATGTTTTTCATATACCAGAAATGTTTGAAGCTACTGACTGAATGAAAGGAGCTGGCATCTCACTCTCTTTGAATCTTCTTTATCATGCTAGGATTAGCAGGAAAAAGCAAAAAAATTCAGAATTGCACCTTGCAATGTGGAGATATTACTGTTTGTGCATTTACAATATTCATTGATTTTTGCCATTGAAAAACATGTTTTTCATATACCAGAAATGTTTGAAGCTACTGACTGAATGAAAGGAGCTGGCATCTCACTCTCTTTGAATCTTCTTTATCATGCTAGGATTAAGAGGAAAAAGCAAAAAATTTCAGAATTGCACCTTGCAATGTGGAGATATTACTGTTTGTGCATTTACAATATTCATTGATTTTTGCCATTGAAAAACGTCCAGAAATGTTTGAAGCTACTGACTGAATGAAAGGAGCTGGCATCTCACTCTCTTTGAATCTTCTTTATCATGCTAGGATTAGCAGGAAAAAGCAAAAAATTTCAGAATTGCACCTTGCAATGTGGAGATATTACTGTTTGTGCATTTACAATATTCATTGATTTTTGCCATTGAAAAACATGTTTTTCATATACCAGAAATGTTTGAAGCTACTGACTGAATGAAAGGAGCTGGCATCTCACTCTTTGAATCTTCTTTATCATGCTAGGATTAGCAGGAAAAAGCAAAAAATTTCAGAATTGCACCTTGCAATGTGGAGATATTACTGTTTGTGCATTTACAATATTCATTGATTTTTGCCATTGAAAAACATGTTTTTCATATACCAGAAATGTTTGAAGCTACTGACTGAATGAAAGGAGCTGGCATCTCACTCTCTTTGAATCTTCTTTATCATGCTAGGATTAACAGGAAAAACAAAAAATTTCAGAATTGCACCTTGCAATGTGGAGATATTACTGTTTGTGCATTTACAATATTCATTGATTTTTGCCATTGAAAAACGTCCAGAAATGTTTGAAGCTACTGACTGAATGAAAGGAGCTGGCATCTCACTCTCTTTGAATCTTTTTTATCATGCTAGGATTAGCAGGAAAAAGCAAAAAATTTCAGAATTGCACCTTGCAATGTGGAATTACTGTTTGTGCATTTAAAATATTCATTGATTTTTGCCATTGAAAAACATGTTTTTCATATACCAGAAATGTTTGAAGCTACTGACTGAATGAAAGGAGCTGGCATCTCACTCTCTTTGAATCTTCTTTATCATGTTAGGATTAACAGGAAAAAGCAAAAAATTTCAGAATTGCACCTTGCAATGTGGAGATATTACTGTTTGTGCATTTACAATATTCATTGATTTTTGCCATTGAAAAACGTCCAGAAATGTTTGAAGCTACTGACTGAATGAAAGGAGCTGGCATCTCACTCTCTTTGAATCTTCTTTATCATGCTAGGATTAACAGGAAAAAGCAAAAAATTTCTGAATTGCACCTTGCAATGTGGAGATATTACTGTTTGTGCATTTACAATATTCATTGATTTTTGCCATTGAAAAACGTCCAGAAATGTTTGAAGCTACTGACTGAATGAAAGGAGCTGGCATCTCACTCTCTTTGAATCTTCTTTATCATGCTAGGATTAGCAGGAAAAAGCAAAAAATTTCAGAATTGCACCTTGCAATGTGGAGATATTACTGTTTGTGCATTTACAATATTCATTGATTTTTGCCATTGAAAAACATGTTTTTCATATACCAGAAATGTTTGAAGCTACTGACTGAATGAAAGGAGCTGGCATCTCACTCTCTTTGAATCTTCTTTATCATGCTAGGATTAGCAGGAAAAAGCAAAAAAATTCAGAATTGCACCTTGCAATGTGGAGATATTACTGTTTGTGCATTTACAATATTCATTGATTTTTGCCATTGAAAAACATGTTTTTCATATACCAGAAATGTTTGAAGCTACTGACTGAATGAAAGGAGCTGGCATCTCACTCTCTTTGAATCTTCTTTATCATGCTAGGATTAAGAGGAAAAAGCAAAAAATTTCAGAATTGCACCTTGCAATGTGGAGATATTACTGTTTGTGCATTTACAATATTCATTGATTTTTGCCATTGAAAAACGTCCAGAAATGTTTGAAGCTACTGACTGAATGAAAGGAGCTGGCATCTCACTCTCTTTGAATCTTCTTTATCATGCTAGGATTAGCAGGAAAAAGCAAAAAATTTCAGAATTGCACCTTGCAATGTGGAGATATTACTGTTTGTGCATTTACAATATTCATTGATTTTTGCCATTGAAAAACATGTTTTTCATATACCAGAAATGTTTGAAGCTACTGACTGAATGAAAGGAGCTGGCATCTCACTCTTTGAATCTTCTTTATCATGCTAGGATTAGCAGGAAAAAGCAAAAAATTTCAGAATTGCACCTTGCAATGTGGAGATATTACTGTTTGTGCATTTACAATATTCATTGATTTTTGCCATTGAAAAACATGTTTTTCATATACCAGAAATGTTTGAAGCTACTGACTGAATGAAAGGAGCTGGCATCTCACTCTCTTTGAATCTTCTTTATCATGCTAGGATTAACAGGAAAAAGCAAAAAATTTCAGAATTGCACCTTGCAATGTGGAGATATTACTGTTTGTGCATTTACAATATTCATTGATTTTTGCCATTGAAAAACGTCCAGAAATGTTTGAAGCTACTGACTGAATGAAAGGAGCTGGCATCTCACTCTCTTTGAATCTTCTTTATCATGCTAGGATTAGCAGGAAAAAGCAAAAAATTTCAGAATTGCACCTTGCAATGTGGAGATATTACTGTTTGTGCATTTACAATATTCATTGATTTTTGCCATTGAAAAACATGTTTTTCATATACCAGAAATGTTTGAAGCTACTGACTGAATGAAAGGAGCTGGCATCTCACTCTTTGAATCTTCTTTATCATGCTAGGATTAGCAGGAAAAAGCAAAAAATTTCAGAATTGCACCTTGCAATGTGGAGATATTACTGTTTGTGCATTTACAATATTCATTGATTTTTGCCATTGAAAAACATGTTTTTCATATACCAGAAATGTTTGAAGCTACTGACTGAATGAAAGGAGCTGGCATCTCACTCTCTTTGAATCTTCTTTATCATGCTAGGATTAACAGGAAAAAGCAAAAAATTTCAGAATTGCACCTTGCAATGTGGAGATATTACTGTTTGTGCATTTACAATATTCATTGATTTTTGCCATTGAAAAACATGTTTTTCATATACCAGAAATGTTTGAAGCTACTGACTGAATGAAAGGAGCTGGCATCTCACTCTCTTTGAATCTTCTTTATCATGCTAGGATTAACAGGAAAAAGCAAAAAATTTCAGAATTGCACCTTGCAATGTGGAGATATTACTGTTTGTGCATTTACAATATTCATTGATTTTTGCCATTGAAAAACGTCCAGAAATGTTTGAAGCTACTGACTGAATGAAAGGAGCTGGCATCTCACTCTCTTTGAATCTTCTTTATCATGCTAGGATTAACAGGAAAAAGCTAAAAATTTCAGAATTGCACCGTGCAATGTGGAGATATTACTGTTTGTGCATGTACAATATTCATTGATTTTTGCCATTGAAAAACATGTTTTTCATATACCAGAAATGTTTGAAGCTACTGACTGAATGAAAGGAGCTGGCATCTCACTCTCTTTGAATCTTCTTTATCATGCTAGCATTAGCAGGAAAAAGCAAAAAATTTCAGAATTGCACCTTGCAATGTGGAGATATTACTGTTTGTGCATTTACAATATTCATTGATTTTTGCCATTGAAAAACATGTTTTTCATATACCAGAAATGTTTGAAGCTACTGACTGAATGAAAGGAGCTGGCATCTCACTCTCTTTGAATCTTCTTTATCATGCTAGGATTAACAGGAAAAAGCAAAAAATTTCAGAATTGCACCTTGCAATGTGGAGATATTACTGTTTGTGCATTTACAATATTCATTGATTTTTGCCATTGAAAAACGTCCAGAAATGTTTGAAGCTACTGACTGAATGAAAGGAGCTGGCATCTCACTCTCTTTGAATCTTCTTTATCATGCTAGGATTAACAGGAAAAAGCTAAAAATTTCAGAATTGCACCGTGCAATGTGGAGATATTACTGTTTGTGCATTTACAATATTCATTGATTTTTGCCATTGAAAAACATGTTTTTCATATACCAGAAATGTTTGAAGCTACTGACTGAATGAAAGGAGCTGGCATCTCACTCTCTTTGAATCTTCTTTATCATGCTAGGATTAGCAGGAAAAAGCAAAAAATTTCAGAATTGCACCTTGCAATGTGGAGATATTACTGTTTGTGCATTTACAATATTCATTGATTTTTGCCATTGAAAAACATGTTTTTCATATACCAGAAATGTTTGAAGCTACTGACTGAATGAAAGGAGCTGGCATCTCACTCTTTGAATCTTCTTTATCATGCTAGGATTAGCAGGAAAAAGCAAAAAATTTCAGAATTGCACCTTGCAATGTGGAGATATTACTGTTTGTGCATTTACAATATTCATTGATTTTTGCCATTGAAAAACATGTTTTTCATATACCAGAAATGTTTGAAGCTACTGACTGAATGAAAGGAGCTGGCATCTCACTCTCTTTGAATCTTCTTTATCATGCTAGGATTAGCAGGAAAAAGCAAAAAATTTCAGAATTGCACCTTGCAATGTGGAGATATTACTGTTTGTGCATTTACAATATTCATTGATTTTTGCCATTGAAAAACATGTTTTTCATATACCAGAAATGTTTGAAGCTACTGACTGAATGAAAGGAGCTGGCATCTCACTCTTTGAATCTTCTTTATCATGCTAGGATTAGCAGGAAAAAGCAAAAAATTTCAGAATTGCACCTTGCAATGTGGAGATATTACTGTTTGTGCATTTACAATATTCATTGATTTTTGCCATTGAAAAACATGTTTTTCATATACCAGAAATGTTTGAAGCTACTGACTGAATGAAAGGAGCTGGCATCTCACTCTCTTTGAATCTTCTTTATCATGCTAGGATTAACAGGAAAAAGCAAAAAATTTCAGAATTGCACCTTGCAATGTGGAGATATTACTGTTTGTGCATTTACAATATTCATTGATTTTTGCCATTGAAAAACGTCCAGAAATGTTTGAAGCTACTGACTGAATGAAAGGAGCTGGCATCTCACTCTCTTTGAATCTTCTTTATCATGCTAGGATTAGCAGGAAAAAGCAAAAAATTTCAGAATTGCACCTTGCAATGTGGAGATATTACTGTTTGTGCATTTACAATATTCATTGATTTTTGCCATTGAAAAACATGTTTTTCATATACCAGAAATGTTTGAAGCTACTGACTGAATGAAAGGAGCTGGCATCTCACTCTTTGAATCTTCTTTATCATGCTAGGATTAGCAGGAAAAAGCAAAAAATTTCAGAATTGCACCTTGCAATGTGGAGATATTACTGTTTGTGCATTTACAATATTCATTGATTTTTGCCATTGAAAAACATGTTTTTCATATACCAGAAATGTTTGAAGCTACTGACTGAATGAAAGGAGCTGGCATCTCACTCTCTTTGAATCTTCTTTATCATGCTAGGATTAACAGGAAAAAGCAAAAAATTTCAGAATTGCACCTTGCAATGTGGAGATATTACTGTTTGTGCATTTACAATATTCATTGATTTTTGCCATTGAAAAACATGTTTTTCATATACCAGAAATGTTTGAAGCTACTGACTGAATGAAAGGAGCTGGCATCTCACTCTCTTTGAATCTTCTTTATCATGCTAGGATTAACAGGAAAAAGCAAAAAATTTCAGAATTGCACCTTGCAATGTGGAGATATTACTGTTTGTGCATTTACAATATTCATTGATTTTTGCCATTGAAAAACGTCCAGAAATGTTTGAAGCTACTGACTGAATGAAAGGAGCTGGCATCTCACTCTCTTTGAATCTTCTTTATCATGCTAGGATTAACAGGAAAAAGCTAAAAATTTCAGAATTGCACCGTGCAATGTGGAGATATTACTGTTTGTGCATGTACAATATTCATTGATTTTTGCCATTGAAAAACATGTTTTTCATATACCAGAAATGTTTGAAGCTACTGACTGAATGAAAGGAGCTGGCATCTCACTCTCTTTGAATCTTCTTTATCATGCTAGCATTAGCAGGAAAAAGCAAAAAATTTCAGAATTGCACCTTGCAATGTGGAGATATTACTGTTTGTGCATTTACAATATTCATTGATTTTTGCCATTGAAAAACATGTTTTTCATATACCAGAAATGTTTGAAGCTACTGACTGAATGAAAGGAGCTGGCATCTCACTCTCTTTGAATCTTCTTTATCATGCTAGGATTAACAGGAAAAAGCAAAAAATTTCAGAATTGCACCTTGCAATGTGGAGATATTACTGTTTGTGCATTTACAATATTCATTGATTTTTGC
>NW_027365379.1:0-118142 GCF_046119375.1 Phyllobates terribilis
TCTTTGAATCTTCTTTATAATGCTAAGAGGAGCAGGAAAAAGCAAAAAATTTCAGAATTGCAGCTTGCAATGCGAAGAAATTACTGTTTGTGCATTTACAATATTCATTGATTTTTGCCATTGAAAAATGTCCAGAAATGATTGAAGCTACTGACTGAATGAAAGGAGCTGGCATCTCAGTCTCTTTGAATCTTCTTTATCATGCTAAGAGGAGCAGGAAAAAGCAAAAAATTTCAGAATTGCACCTTGCAATGCGGAGAAATTACTGTTTGTGCATTTACAATATTCATTGATTTTTGCCATTGAAAAACGTCTAGAAATGATTGAAGCTACTAACTGAATGAAAGGAGCTGGCATCTCACTCTCTTTGAATCTTCTTTATCATGCTAAGAGGAGCAGGAAAAAGCAAAAAATTTCAGAATTGCACCTTGCAATGCGGAGAAATTACTGTTTGTGCATTTACAATATTCATTGATTTTTGCCATTGAAAAACATCATGTTATTCATATACCAGAAATGTTTGAAGCTACTGACTGAATGAAAGGAGCTGACATCTCACTCTCTTTGAATCTTCTTTATCATGCTAAGTGGAGCAGGAAAAAGCAAAAAATTTCAGAATTGCACCTTGCAATGCGGAGAAATTACTGTCTGTGCATTTACAATATTCATTGATTTTTGCCATTGAAAAACATCCAGAAATGATTGAAGCTACTGACTGAATGAAAGGAGCTGGCATCTCACTCTCTTTGAATCTTCTTTATCATGCTAAGAGGAGCAGGAAAAAGCAAAAAATTTCAGAATTGCACCTTGCAATGCGGAGAAATTACTGTTTGTGCATTTACAATATTCATTGATTTTTGCCATTGAAAAACGTACAGAAATGATTGAAGCTACTGACTGAATGAAAGAAGCTGGCATCTCACTGTCTTTGAATCTTCTTTATCATGCTAAGAGGAGCAGGAAAAAGCAAAAAATTTCAGAATTGCACCTTGCAATGCGGAGAAATTACTGTTTGTGCATTTACAATATTCATTGATTTTTGCCATTGAAAAACATCATGTTATTCATATACCAGAAATGATTGAAGCTACTGACTGAATGAAAGGAGCTGGCATCTCACTCTCTTTGAATCTTCTTTATCATGCTAAGAGGAGCAGGAAAAAGCAAAAAATTTCAGAATTGCACCTTGCAATGCGGAAAAATTACTGTTTGTGCATTTACAATATTCATTGATTTTTGCCATTGAAAAACATCATGTTATTCATATACCAGAAATGTTTGAAGCTACTGACTGAATGAAAGGAGCTGGCATCTCACTCTCTTTGAATCTTCTTTATCATGCTAAGAGGAGCAGGAAAAACTAAAAAATTTCAGAATTGCACCTTGCAATGCGGAGAAATTACTGTTTGTGCATTTACAATATTCATTGATTTTTGCCATTGAAAAACGACCAGAAATGATTGAAGCTACTGACTGAATGAAAGGAGCTGGCATCTCACTCTCTTTGAATCTTCTTTATCATGCTAAGAGGAGCAGGAAAAAGCAAAAAATTTCAGAATTGCACCTTGCAATGCAGAGAAATTACTGTTTGTGCATTTACAATATTCATTGATTTTTGCCATTGAAAAACGTCCAGAAATGATTGAAGCTACTGACTGAATGAAAGGAGCTGGCATCTCACTCTCTTTGAATCTTCTTTATCATGCTAAGAGGAGCAGGAAAAAGCAAAAAATTTCAGAATTGCACCTTGCAATGCGGAGAAATTCCTGTTTGTGCATTTACAATATTCATTGATTTTTGCCATTGAAAAACATCATGTTATTCATATTCCAGAAATGTTTGAAGCTACTGACTGAATGAAAGGAGCTGGCATCTCACTCTCTTTGAATCTTCTTTATCATGCTAAGAGGAGCAGGAAAAAGCAAAAAATTTCAGAATTGCACCTTGCAATGCGGAGAAATTACTGTTTGTGCATTTACAATATTCATTGATTTTTGCCATTGAAAAACGTCCAGAAATGATTGAAGCTACTGACTGAATGAAAGGAGCTGGCATCTCAATCTCTTTGAATCTTCTTTATCATGCTAAGAGGAGCAGGAAAAAGCAAAAAATTTCAGAATTGCACCTTGCAATGCGGAGAAATTACTGTTTGTGCATTTACAATATTCATTGATTTTTGCCATTGAAAAACATCATGTTATTCATATACCAGATATGTTTGAAGCTACTGACTGAATGAAAGGAGCTGGCATCTCACTCTCTTTGAATCTTCTTTATCATGCTAAGAGGAGCAGGAAAAAGCAAAAAATTTCAGAATTGCACCTTGCAATGCGGAGAAATTACTGTTTGTGCATTTACAATATTCATTGATTTTTGCCATTGAAAAACATCATGTTATTCATATACCAGAAATGATTGAAGCTACTGACTGAATGAAAGGACCTGGCATCTCACTCTCTTTGAATCTTCTTTATCATGCTAAGAGGAGCAGGAAAAAGCAAAAAATTTCAGAATTGCACCTTGCAATGCGGAGAAATTACTGTTTGTGCATTTACAATATTCATTGATTTTTGCCATTGAAAAACGTCCAGAAATGATTGAAGCTACTGACTGAATGAAAGGAGCTGGCATCTAACTCTCTTTGAATCTTCTTTATCATGCTAAGAGGAGCAGGAAAAAGCAAAAAATTTCAGAATTGCACCTTGCAATGCGGAGAAATTACTGTTTGTGCATTTACAATATTCATTGATTTTTGCCATTGAAAAACATCATGTTATTCATATACCAGAAATGTTTGAAGCTACTGACTGAATGAAAGGAGCTGGCATCTCACTCTCTTTGAATCTTCTTTATCATGCTAAGAGGAGCACTAAAAAGCAAAAAATTTCAGAATTGCACCTTGCAATGCGGAGAAATTACTGTTTGTGCATTTACAATATTCATTGATTTTTGCCATTGAAAAACATCATGTTATTCATATACCAGAAATGATTGAAGCTACTGACTGAATGAAAGGAGCTGGCATCTCACTCTCTTTGAATCTTCTTTATCATGCTAAGAGGAGCAGGAAAAAGCAAAAAATTTCAGAATTGCACCTTGCAATGCGGAGAAATTACTGTTTGTGCATTTACAATATTCATTGATTTTTGCCATTGAAAAACATCATGTTATTGATATACCAGAAATGATTGAAGCTACTGACTGAATGAAAAGAGCTGGCATCTCACTCTCTTTGAATCTTCTTTTTCATGCTAAGAGGAGCAGGAAAAAGCAAAAAATTTCAGAATTGCACCTTGCAATGCGGAGAAATTACTGTTTGTGCATTTACAATATTCATTGATTTTTGCCATTGAAAAACGTCCAGAAATGATGGAAGCTACTGACTGAATGAAAGGAGCTGGCATCTCACTCTCTTTGAATCTTCTTTATCATGCTAAGAGGAGCAGGAAAAAGCAAAAAATTTCAGAATTGCACCTTGCAATGCGGAGAAATTACTGTTTGTGCATTTACAATATTCATTGATTTTTGCCATTGAAAAACGTCCAGAAATGTTTGAAGCTACTGACTGAATGAAAGGAGCTGGCATCTCACTCTCTTTGAATCTTCTTTATCATGCTAAGAGGAGCAGGAAAAAGCAAAAAATTTCAGAATTGCACCTTGCAATGCGGAGAAATTACTGTTTGTGCATTTACAATATTCATTGATTTTTGCCATTGAAAAACGTCCAGAAATGATTGAAGCTACTGACTGAATGAAAGGAGCTGGCATCTCACTCTCTTTGAATCTTCTTTATCATGCTAAGAGGAGCAGGAAAAAGCAAAAAATTTCAGAATTGCACCTTGCAATGCGGAGAAATTACTGTTTGTGCATTTACAATATTCATTGATTTTTGCCATTGAAAAACGTCCAGAAATGATTGAAGCTACTGACTGAATGAAAGGAGCTGGCATCTCACTCTCTTTGAATCTTCTTTATCATGCTAAGAGGAGCAGGAAAAAGCAAAAAATTTCAGAATTGCACCTTGCAATGCGGAGAAATTACTGTTTGTGCATTTACAATGTCCATTGATTTTTGCCATTGAAAAACGTCCAGAAATGATTGAAGCTACTGACTGAATGAAAGGAGCTGGCATCTCACTCTCTTTGAATCTTCTTTATCATGCTAAGAGGAGCAGGAAAAAGCAAAAAATTTCAGAATTGCACCTTGCAATGCGGAAAAATTACTGTTTGTGCATTTACAATATTCATTGATTTTTGCCATTGAAAAACATCATGTTATTCATATACCAGAAATGTTTGAAGCTACTGACTGAATGAAAGGAGCTGGCATCTCACTCTCTTTGAATCTTCTTTATCATGCTAAGAGGAGCAGGAAAAACTAAAAAATTTCAGAATTGCACCTTGCAATGCGGAGAAATTACTGTTTGTGCATTTACAATATTCATTGATTTTTGCCATTGAAAAACGACCAGAAATGATTGAAGCTACTGACTGAATGAAAGGAGCTGGCATCTCACTCTCTTTGAATCTTCTTTATCATGCTAAGAGGAGCAGGAAAAAGCAAAAAATTTCAGAATTGCACCTTGCAATGCGGAGAAATTACTGTTTGTGCATTTACAATATTCATTGATTTTTGCCATTGAAAAACGTCCAGAAATGATTGAAGCTACTGACTGAATGAAAGGAGCTGGCATCTCACTCTCTTTGAATCTTCTTTATCATGCTAAGAGGAGCAGGAAAAAGCAAAAAATTTCAGAATTGCACCTTGCAATGCGGAGAAATTCCTGTTTGTGCATTTACAATATTCATTGATTTTTGCCATTGAAAAACATCATGTTATTCATATACCAGAAATGTTTGAAGCTACTGACTGAATGAAAGGAGCTGGCATCTCACTCTCTTTGAATCTTCTTTATCATGCTAAGAGGAGCAGGAAAAAGCAAAAAATTTCAGAATTGCACCTTGCAATGCGGAGAAATTACTGTTTGTGCATTTACAATATTCATTGATTTTTGCCATTGAAAAACGTCCAGAAATGATTGAAGCTACTGACTGAATGAAAGGAGCTGGCATCTCAATCTCTTTGAATCTTCTTTATCATGCTAAGAGGAGCAGGAAAAAGCAAAAAATTTCAGAATTGCACCTTGCAATGCGGAGAAATTACTGTTTGTGCATTTACAATATTCATTGATTTTTGCCATTGAAAAACATCATGTTATTCATATACCAGATATGTTTGAAGCTACTGACTGAATGAAAGGAGCTGGCATCTCACTCTCTTTGAATCTTCTTTATCATGCTAAGAGGAGCAGGAAAAAGCAAAAAATTTCAGAATTGCACCTTGCAATGCGGAGAAATTACTGTTTGTGCATTTACAATATTCATTGATTTTTGCCATTGAAAAACATCATGTTATTCATATACCAGAAATGATTGAAGCTACTGACTGAATGAAAGGACCTGGCATCTCACTCTCTTTGAATCTTCTTTATCATGCTAAGAGGAGCAGGAAAAAGCAAAAAATTTCAGAATTGCACCTTGCAATGCGGAGAAATTACTGTTTGTGCATTTACAATATTCATTGATTTTTGCCATTGAAAAACGTCCAGAAATGATTGAAGCTACTGACTGAATGAAAGGAGCTGGCATCTCACTCTCTTTGAATCTTCTTTATCATGCTAAGAGGAGCAGGAAAAAGCAAAAAATTTCAGAATTGCACCTTGCAATGCGGAGAAATTACTGTTTGTGCATTTACAATATTCATTGATTTTTGCCATTGAAAAACATCATGTTATTCATATACCAGAAATGTTTGAAGCTACTGACTGAATGAAAGGAGCTGGCATCTCACTCTCTTTGAATCTTCTTTATCATGCTAAGAGGAGCACTAAAAAGCAAAAAATTTCAGAATTGCACCTTGCAATGCGGAGAAATTACTGTTTGTGCATTTACAATATTCATTGATTTTTGCCATTGAAAAACATCATGTTATTCATATACCAGAAATGATTGAAGCTATTGACTGAATGAAAGGAGCTGGCATCTCACTCTCTTTGAATCTTCTTTATCATGCTAAGAGGAGCAGGAAAAAGCAAAAAATTTCAGAATTGCACCTTGCAATGCGGAGAAATTACTGTTTGTGCATTTACAATATTCATTGATTTTTGCCATTGAAAAACATCGTTATTGATATACCAGAAATGATTGAAGCTACTGACTGAATGAAAGGAGCTGGCATCTCACTCTCTTTGAATCTTCTTTATCATGCTAAGAGGAGCAGGAAAAAGCAAAAAATTTCAGAATTGCACCTTGCAATGCGGAGAAATTACTGTTTGTGCATTTACAATATTCATTGATTTTTGCCATTGAAAAACGTCCAGAAATGATTGAAGCTACTGACTGAATGAAAGGAGCTGGCATCTCACTCTCTTTGAATCTTCTTTATCATGCTAAGAGGAGCAGGAAAAAGCAAAAAATTTCAGAATTGCACCTTGCAATGCGGAGAAATTACTGTTTGTGCATTTACAATATTCATTGATTTTTGCCATTGAAAAACATCCAGAAATGATTGAAGCTACTGACTGAATGAAAGGAGCTGGCATCTCACTCTCTTTGAATCTTCTTTATCATGCTAAGAGGAGCAGGAAAAAGCAAAAAATTTCAGAATTGCACCTTGCAATGCGGAGAAATTACTGTTTGTGCATTTACAATATTCATTGATTTTTGCCATTGAAAAACGTCCAGAAATGATTGAAGCTACTGACTGAATGAAAGGAGCTGGCATCTCACTCTCTTTGAATCTTCTTTATCATGCTAAGAGGAGCAGGAAAAAGCAAAAAATTTCAGAATTGCACCTTGCAATGCGGAGAAATTTCTGTTTGTGCATTTACAATATTCATTGATTTTTGCCATTGAAAAACGTCCAGAAATGATTGAAGCTACTGACTGAATGAAAGGAGCTGGCATCTCACACTCTTTGAATCTTCTTTATCATGCTAAGAGGAGCAGTAAAAAGCAAAAAATTTCAGAATTGCACATTGCAATGCGGAGAAATTACTGTTTGTGCATTTACAATATTCATTGATTTTTGCCATTGAAAAACATCATGTTATTCATATACCAGAAATGTTTGAAGCTACTGACTGAATGAAAGGAGCTGGCATCTCACTCTCTTTGAATCTTCTTTATCATGCTAAGAGGAGCAGGAAAAAGCAAAAAATTTCCGAATTGCACCTTGCAATGCGGAGAAATTACTGTTTGTGCATTTACAATATTCATTGATTTTTGCCATTGAAAAACGTCCAGAAATGTTTGAAGCTACTGACTGAATGAAAGGAGCTGGCATCTCACTCTCTTTGAATCTTCTTTATCATGCTAAGAGGAGCAGGAAAAAGCAAAAAATTTCAGAATTGCACCTTGCAATGCGGAGAAATTACTGTTTGTGCATTTACAATGTTCATTGATTTTTGCCATTGAAAAACGTCCAGAAATGATTGAAGCTACTGACTGAATGAAAGGAGCTGGCATCTCACTCTCTTTGAATCTTCTTTATCATGCTAAGAGGAGCAGGAAAAAGCAAAAAATTTCAGAATTGCACCTTGCAATGCGGAGAAATTACTGTTTGTGCATTTACAATATTCATTGATTTTTGCCATTGAAAAACGTCCAGAAATGATTGAAGCTACTGACTGAATGAAAGGAGCTGGCATCTCACTCTCTTTGAATCTTCTTTATCATGCTAAGAGGAGCAGGAAAAAGCAAAAAATTTCAGAATTGCACCTTGCAATGCAGAGAAATTACTGTTTGTGCATTTACAATATTCATTGATTTTTGCCATTGAAAAACATCATGTTATTCATATACCAGAAATGTTTGAAGCTACTGACTGAATGAAAGGAGCTTGGCATCTCACTCTCTTTGAATCTTCTTTATCATGCTAAGAGGAGCAGGAAAAAGCAAAAAATTTCAGAATTGCACCTTGCAATGCGGAGAAATTACTGTTTGTGCATTTACAATATTCATTGATTTTTGCCATTGAAAAACGTCCAGAAATGATTGAAGCTACTGACTGAATGAAAGGAGCTGGCATCTCACTCTCTTTGAATCTTCTTTATCATGCTAAGAGGAGCAGGAAAAAGCAAAAAATTTCAGAATTGCACCTTGCAATGCGGAGAAATTCCTGTTTGTGCATTTACAATATTCATTGATTTTTGCCATTGAAAAACATCATGTTATTCATATACCAGAAATGTTTGAAGCTACTGACTGAATGAAAGGAGCTGGCATCTCACTCTCTTTGAATCTTGTTTATCATGCTAAGAGGAGCAGGAAAAAGCAAAAAATTTCAGAATTGCACCTTGCAATGCGGAGAAATTACTGTTTGTGCATTTACAATATTCATTGATTTTTGCCATTGAAAAACGTCCAGAAATGATTGAAGCTACTGACTGAATGAAAGGAGCTGGCATCTCAATCTCTTTGAATCTTCTTTATCATGCTAAGAGGAGCAGGAAAAAGCAAAAAATTTCAGAATTGCACCTTGCAATGCGGAGAAATTACTGTTTGTGCATTTACAATATTCATTGATTTTTGCCATTGAAAAACATCATGTTATTCATATACCAGATATGTTTGAAGCTACTGACTGAATGAAAGGAGCTGGCATCTCACTCTCTTTGAATCTTCTTTATCATGCTAACAGGAGCAGGAAAAAGCAAAAAATTTCAGAATTGCACCTTGCAATGCTGAGAAATTACTGTTTGTGCATTTACAATATTCATTGATTTTTGCCATTGAAAAACATCATGTTATTCATATACCAGAAATGATTGAAGCTACTGACTGAATGAAAGGACCTGGCATCTCACTCTCTTTGAATCTTCTTTATCATGCTAAGAGGAGCAGGAAAAAGCAAAAAATTTCAGAATTGCACCTTGCAATGCGGAGAAATTACTGTTTGTGCATTTACAATATTCATTGATTTTTGCCATTGAAAAACGTCCAGAAATGATTGAAGCTACTGACTGAATGAAAGGAGCTGGCATCTCACTCTCTTTGAATCTTCTTTATCATGCTAAGAGGAGCAGGAAAAAGCAAAAAATTTCAGAATTGCACCTTGCAATGCGGAGAAATTACTGTTTGTGCATTTACAATATTCATTGATTTTTGCCATTGAAAAACATCATGTTATTCATATACCAGAAATGTTTGAAGCTACTGACTGAATGAAAGGAGCTGGCATCTCACTCTCTTTGAATCTTCTTTATCATGCTAAGAGGAGCACTAAAAAGCAAAAAATTTCAGAATTGCACCTTGCAATGCGGAGAAATTACTGTTTGTGCATTTACAATATTCATTGATTTTTGCCATTGAAAAACATCATGTTATTCATATACCAGAAATGATTGAAGCTACTGACTGAATGAAAGGAGCTGGCATCTCACTCTCTTTGAATCTTCTTTATCATGCTAAGAGGGGCAGGAAAAAGCAAAAAATTTCAGAATTGCACCTTGCAATGCGGAGAAATTACTGTTTGTGCATTTACAATATTCATTGATTTTTGCCATTGAAAAACATCGTTATTGATATACCAGAAATGATTGAAGCTACTGACTGAATGAAAGGAGCTGGCATCTCACTCTCTTTGAATCTTCTTTATCATGCTAAGAGGAGCAGGAAAAAGCAAAAAATTTCAGAATTGCACCTTGCAATGCGGAGAAATTACTGTTTGTGCATTTACAATATTCATTGATTTTTGCCATTGAAAAACGTCCAGAAATGATTGAAGCTACTGACTGAATGAAAGGAGCTGGCATCTCACTCTCTTTGAATCTTCTTTATCATGCTAAGAGGAGCAGGAAAAAGCAAAAAATTTCAGAATTGCACCTTGCAATGCGGAGAAATTACTGTTTGTGCATTTACAATATTCATTGATTTTTGCCATTGAAAAACATCCAGAAATGATTGAAGCTACTGACTGAATGAAAGGAGCTGGCATCTCACTCTCTTTAAATCTTCTTTATCATGCTAAGAGGAGCAGGAAAAAGCAAAAAATTTCAGAATTGCACCTTGCAATGCGGAGAAATTACTGTTTGTGCATTTACAATATTCATTGATTTTTGCCATTGAAAAACGTCCAGAAATGATTGAAGCTACTGACTGAATGAAAGGAGCTGGCATCTCACTCTCTTTGAATCTTCTTTATCATGCTAAGAGGAGCAGGAAAAAGCAAAAAATTTCAGAATTGCACCTTGCAATGCGGAGAAATTTCTGTTTGTGCATTTACAATATTCATTGATTTTTGCCATTGAAAAACGTCCAGAAATGATTGAAGCTACTGACTGAATGAAAGGAGCTGGCATCTCACTCTCTTTGAATCTTCTTTATCATGCTAAGAGGAGCAGTAAAAAGCAAAAAATTTCAGAATTGCACATTGCAATGCGGAGAAATTACTGTTTGTGCATTTACAATATTCATTGATTTTTGCCATTGAAAAACATCATGTTATTCATATACCAGAAATGTTTGAAGCTACTGACTGAATGAAAGGAGCTGGCATCTCACTCTCTTTGAATCTTCTTTATCATGCTAAGAGGAGCAGGAAAAAGCAAAAAATTTCTGAATTGCACCTTGCAATGCGGAGAAATTACTGTTTGTGCATTTACAATATTCATTGATTTTTGCCATTGAAAAACGTCCAGAAATGTTTGAAGCTACTGACTGAATGAAAGGAGCTGGCATCTCACTCTCTTTGAATCTTCTTTATCATGCTAAGAGGAGCAGGAAAAAGCAAAAAATTTCAGAATTGCACCTTGCAATGCGGAGAAATTACTGTTTGTGCATTTACAATATTCATTGATTTTTGCTATTGAAAAACGTCCAGAAATGATTGAAGCTACTGACTGAATGAAAGGAGCTGGCATCTCACTCTCTTTGAATCTTCTTTATCATGCTAAGAGGAGCAGGAAAAAGCAAAAAATTTCAGAATTGCACCTTGCAATGCGGAGAAATTACTGTTTGTGCATTTACAATATTCATTGATTTTTGCCATTGAAAAACGTCCAGAAATGATTGAAGCTACTGACTGAATGAAAGGAGCTGGCATCTCACTCTCTTTGAATCTTCTTTATCATGCTAAGAGGAGCAGGAAAAAGCAAAAAATTTCAGAATTGCACCTTGCAATGCACAGAAATTACTGTTTGTGCATTTACAATATTCATTGATTTTTGCCATTGAAAAACATCATGTTATTCATATACCAGAAATGTTTGAAGCTACTGACTGAATGAAAGGAGCTGGCATCTCACTCTCTTTGAATCTTCTTTATCATGCTAAGAGGAGCAGGAAAAAGCAAAAAATTTCAGAATTGCACCTTGCAATGCGGAGAAATTACTCTTTGTGCATTTACAATATTCATTGATTTTTGCCATTGAAAAACGTCCAGAAATGATTGAAGCTACTGACTGAATGAAAGGAGCTGGCATCTCACTCTCTTTGAATCTTCTTTATCATGCTAAGAGGAGCAGGAAAAAGCAAAAAATTTCAGAATTGCACCTTGCAATACTGAGAAATTACTGTTTGTGCATTTACAATATTCATTGATTTTTGCCATTGAAAAACATCGTTATTCATATACCAGAAATGTTTGAAGCTACTGACTGAATGAAAGGAGCTGGCATCTCACTCTCTTTGAATCTTCTTTATCATGCTAAGAGGAGCAGGAAAAAGCAAAAAATTTCAGAATTGCACCTTGCAATGCGGAGAAATTACTGTTTGTGCATTTACAATATTCATTGATTTTTGCCATTGAAAAACGTCCAGAAATGTTTGAAGCTACTGACTGAATGAAAGGAGCTGGCATCTCACTCTCTTTGAATCTTCTTTATCATGCTAAGAGGAGCAGGAAAAAGCAAAAAATTTCAGAATTGCACCTTGCAATGCGGAGAAATTACTGTTTGTGCATTTACAATATTCATTGATTTTTGCCATTGAAAAACGTCCAGAAATGATTGAAGCTACTGACTGAATGAAAGGAGCTGGCATCTCACTCTCTTTGAATCTTCTTTATCATGCTAAGAGGAGCAGGAAAAAGCAAAAAATTTCAGAATTGCACCTTGCAATGCGGAGAAATTACTGTTTGTGCATTTACAATATTCATTGATTTTTGCCATTGAAAAACGTCCAGAAATGATTGAAGCTACTGACTGAATGAAAGGAGCTGGCATCTCACTCTCTTTGAATCTTCTTTATCATGCTAAGAGGAGCAGGAAAAAGCAAAAAATTTCAGAATTGCACCTTGCAATGCAGAGAAATTACTGTTTGTGCATTTACAATATTCATTGATTTTTGCCATTGAAAAACATCATGTTATTCATATACCAGAAATGTTTGAAGCTACTGACTGAATGAAAGGAGCTGGCATCTCACTCTCTTTGAATCTTCTTTATCATGCTAAGAGGAGCAGGAAAAAGCAAAAAATTTCAGAATTGCACCTTGCAATGCGGAGAAATTACTGTTTGTGCATTTACAATATTCATTGATTTTTGCCATTGAAAAACGTCCAGAAATGATTGAAGCTACTGACTGAATGAAAGGAGCTGGCATATCACTCTCTTTGAATCTTCTTTATCATGCTAAGAGGAGCAGGAAAAAGCAAAAAATTTCAGAATTGCACCTTGCAATGCGGAGAAATTCCTGTTTGTGCATTTACAATATTCATTGATTTTTGCCATTGAAAAACATCATGTTATTCATATACCAGAAATGTTTGAAGCTACTGACTGAATGAAAGGAGCTGGCATCTCACTCTCTTTGAATCTTCTTTATCATGCTAAGAGGAGCAGGAAAAAGCAAAAAATTTCAGAATTGCACCTTGCAATGCGGAGAAATTACTGTTTGTGCATTTACAATATTCATTGATTTTTGCCATTGAAAAACGTCCAGAAATGATTGAAGCTACTGACTGAATGAAAGGAGCTGGCATCTCAATCTCTTTGAATCTTCTTTATCATGCTAAGAGGAGCAGGAAAAAGCAAAAAATTTCAGAATTGCACCTTGCAATGCGGAGAAATTACTGTTTGTGCATTTACAATATTCATTGATTTTTGCCATTGAAAAACATCATGTTATTCATATACCAGATATGTTTGAAGCTACTGACTGAATGAAAGGAGCTGGCATCTCACTCTCTTTGAATCTTCTTTATCATGCTAAGAGGAGCAGGAAAAAGCAAAAAATTTCAGAATTGCACCTTGCAATGCTGAGAAATTACTGTTTGTGCATGTACAATATTCATTGATTTTTGCCATTGAAAAACGTCCAGAAATGATTGAAGCTACTGACTGAATGAAAGGAGCTGGCATCTCACTCTCTTTGAATCTTCTTTATCATGCTAAGAGGAGCAGGAAAAAGCAAAAAATTTCAGAATTGCACCTTGCAATGCGGAGAAATTACTCTTTGTGCATTTACAATATTCATTGATTTTTGCCATTGAAAAACGTCCAGAAATGATTGAAGCTACTGACTGAATGAAAGGAGCTGGCATCTCACTCTCTTTGAATCTTCTTTATCATGCTAAGAGGAGCAGGAAAAAGCAAAAAATTTCAGAATTGCACCTTGCAATACTGAGAAATTACTGTTTGTGCATTTACAATATTCATTGATTTTTGCCATTGAAAAACATCGTTATTCATATACCAGAAATGTTTGAAGCTACTGACTGAATGAAAGGAGCTGGCATCTCACTCTCTTTGAATATTCTTTATCATGCTAAGAGGAGCAGGAAAAAGCAAAAAATTTCAGAATTGCACCTTGCAATGCGGAGAAATTACTGTTTGTGCATTTACAATATTCATTGATTTTTGCCATTGAAAAACGTCCAGAAATGTTTGAAGCTACTGACTGAATGAAAGGAGCTGGCATCTCACTCTCTTTGAATCTTCTTTATCATGCTAAGAGGAGCAGGAAAAAGCAAAAAATTTCAGAATTGCACCTTGCAATGCGGAGAAATTACTGTTTGTGCATTTACAATATTCATTGATTTTTGCCATTGAAAAACGTCCAGAAATGATTGAAGCTACTGACTGAATGAAAGGAGCTGGCATCTCATTCTCTTTGAATCTTCTTTATCATGCTAAGAGGAGCAGGAAAAAGCAAAAAATTTCAGAATTGCACCTTGCAATGCGGAGAAATTACTGTTTGTGCATTTACAATATTCATTGATTTTTGCCATTGAAAAACGTCCAGAAATGATTGAAGCTACTGACTGAATGAAAGGAGCTGGCATCTCACTCTCTTTGAATCTTCTTTATCATGCTAAGAGGAGCAGGAAAAAGCAAAAAATTTCAGAATTGCACCTTGCAATGCAGAGAAATTACTGTTTGTGCATTTACAATATTCATTGATTTTTGCCATTGAAAAACATCATGTTATTCATATACCAGAAATGTTTGAAGCTACTGACTGAATGAAAGGAGCTGGCATCTCACTCTCTTTGAATCTTCTTTATCATGCTAAGAGGAGCAGGAAAAAGCAAAAAATTTCAGAATTGCACCTTGCAATGCGGAGAAATTACTGTTTGTGCATTTACAATATTCATTGATTTTTGCCATTGAAAAACATCATGTTATTCATATACCAGAAATGATTGAAGCTACTGACTGAATGAAAGGAGCTGGCATCTCACTCTCTTTGAATCTTCTTTATCATGCTAAGAGGGGCAGGAAAAAGCAAAAAATTTCGGAATTGCACCTTGCAATGCGGAGAAATTACTGTTTGTGCATTTACAATATTCATTGATTTTTGCCATTGAAAAACATCGTTATTGATATACCAGAAATGATTGAAGCTACTGACTGAATGAAAGGAGCTGGCATCTCACTCTCTTTGAATCTTCTTTATCATGCTAAGAGGAGCAGGAAAAAGCAAAAAATTTCAGAATTGCACCTTGCAATGCGGAGAAATTACTGTTTGTGCATTTACAATATTCATTGATTTTTGCCATTGAAAAAAGTCCAGAAATGATTGAAGCTACTGACTGAATGAAAGGAGCTGGCATCTCACTCTCTTTGAATCTTCTTTATCATGCTAAGAGGAGCAGGAAAAAGCAAAAAATTTCAGAATTGCACCTTGCAATGCGGAGAAATTACTGTTTGTGCATTTACAATATTCATTGATTTTTGCCATTGAAAAACATCCAGAAATGATTGAAGCTACTGACTGAATGAAAGGAGCTGGCATCTCACTCTCTTTAAATCTTCTTTATCATGCTAAGAGGAGCAGGAAAAAGCAAAAAATTTCAGAATTGCACCTTGCAATGCGGAGAAATTACTGTTTGTGCATTTACAATATTCATTGATTTTTGCCATTGAAAAACGTCCAGAAATGATTGAAGCTACTGACTGAATGAAAGGAGCTGGCATCTCACTCTCTTTGAATCTTCTTTATCATGCTAAGAGGAGCAGGAAAAAGCAAAAAATTTCAGAATTGCACCTTGCAATGCGGAGAAATTTCTGTTTGTGCATTTACAATATTCATTGATTTTTGCCATTGAAAAACGTCCAGAAATGATTGAAGCTACTGACTGAATGAAAGGAGCTGGCATCTCACTCTCTTTGAATCTTCTTTATCATGCTAAGAGGAGCAGTAAAAAGCAAAAAATTTCAGAATTGCACATTGCAATGCGGAGAAATTACTGTTTGTGCATTTACAATATTCATTGATTTTTGCCATTGAAAAACATCATGTTATTCATATACCAGAAATGTTTGAAGCTACTGACTGAATGAAAGGAGCTGGCATCTCACTCTCTTTGAATCTTCTTTATCATGCTAAGAGGAGCAGGAAAAAGCAAAAAATTTCTGAATTGCACCTTGCAATGCGGAGAAATTACTGTTTGTGCATTTACAATATTCATTGATTTTTGCCATTGAAAAACGTCCAGAAATGTTTGAAGCTACTGACTGAATGAAAGGAGCTGGCATCTCACTCTCTTTGAATCTTCTTTATCATGCTAAGAGGAGCAGGAAAAAGCAAAAAATTTCAGAATTGCACCTTGCAATGCGGAGAAATTACTGTTTGTGCATTTACAATATTCATTGATTTTTGCTATTGAAAAACGTCCAGAAATGATTGAAGCTACTGACTGAATGAAAGGAGCTGGCATCTCACTCTCTTTGAATCTTCTTTATCATGCTAAGAGGAGCAGGAAAAAGCAAAAAATTTCAGAATTGCACCTTGCAATGCGGAGAAATTACTGTTTGTGCATTTACAATATTCATTGATTTTTGCCATTGAAAAACGTCCAGAAATGATTGAAGCTACTGACTGAATGAAAGGAGCTGGCATCTCACTCTCTTTGAATCTTCTTTATCATGCTAAGAGGAGCAGGAAAAAGCAAAAAATTTCAGAATTGCACCTTGCAATGCACAGAAATTACTGTTTGTGCATTTACAATATTCATTGATTTTTGCCATTGAAAAACATCATGTTATTCATATACCAGAAATGTTTGAAGCTACTGACTGAATGAAAGGAGCTGGCATCTCACTCTCTTTGAATCTTCTTTATCATGCTAAGAGGAGCAGGAAAAAGCAAAAAATTTCAGAATTGCACCTTGCAATGCGGAGAAATTACTCTTTGTGCATTTACAATATTCATTGATTTTTGCCATTGAAAAACGTCCAGAAATGATTGAAGCTACTGACTGAATGAAAGGAGCTGGCATCTCACTCTCTTTGAATCTTCTTTATCATGCTAAGAGGAGCAGGAAAAAGCAAAAAATTTCAGAATTGCACCTTGCAATACTGAGAAATTACTGTTTGTGCATTTACAATATTCATTGATTTTTGCCATTGAAAAACATCGTTATTCATATACCAGAAATGTTTGAAGCTACTGACTGAATGAAAGGAGCTGGCATCTCACTCTCTTTGAATCTTCTTTATCATGCTAAGAGGAGCAGGAAAAAGCAAAAAATTTCAGAATTGCACCTTGCAATGCGGAGAAATTACTGTTTGTGCATTTACAATATTCATTGATTTTTGCCATTGAAAAACGTCCAGAAATGTTTGAAGCTACTGACTGAATGAAAGGAGCTGGCATCTCACTCTCTTTGAATCTTCTTTATCATGCTAAGAGGAGCAGGAAAAAGCAAAAAATTTCAGAATTGCACCTTGCAATGCGGAGAAATTACTGTTTGTGCATTTACAATATTCATTGATTTTTGCCATTGAAAAACGTCCAGAAATGATTGAAGCTACTGACTGAATGAAAGGAGCTGGCATCTCACTCTCTTTGAATCTTCTTTATCATGCTAAGAGGAGCAGGAAAAAGCAAAAAATTTCAGAATTGCACCTTGCAATGCGGAGAAATTACTGTTTGTGCATTTACAATATTCATTGATTTTTGCCATTGAAAAACGTCCAGAAATGATTGAAGCTACTGACTGAATGAAAGGAGCTGGCATCTCACTCTCTTTGAATCTTCTTTATCATGCTAAGAGGAGCAGGAAAAAGCAAAAAATTTCAGAATTGCACCTTGCAATGCAGAGAAATTACTGTTTGTGCATTTACAATATTCATTGATTTTTGCCATTGAAAAACATCATGTTATTCATATACCAGAAATGTTTGAAGCTACTGACTGAATGAAAGGAGCTGGCATCTCACTCTCTTTGAATCTTCTTTATCATGCTAAGAGGAGCAGGAAAAAGCAAAAAATTTCAGAATTGCACCTTGCAATGCGGAGAAATTACTGTTTGTGCATTTACAATATTCATTGATTTTTGCCATTGAAAAACGTCCAGAAATGATTGAAGCTACTGACTGAATGAAAGGAGCTGGCATATCACTCTCTTTGAATCTTCTTTATCATGCTAAGAGGAGCAGGAAAAAGCAAAAAATTTCAGAATTGCACCTTGCAATGCGGAGAAATTCCTGTTTGTGCATTTACAATATTCATTGATTTTTGCCATTGAAAAACATCATGTTATTCATATACCAGAAATGTTTGAAGCTACTGACTGAATGAAAGGAGCTGGCATCTCACTCTCTTTGAATCTTCTTTATCATGCTAAGAGGAGCAGGAAAAAGCAAAAAATTTCAGAATTGCACCTTGCAATGCGGAGAAATTACTGTTTGTGCATTTACAATATTCATTGATTTTTGCCATTGAAAAACGTCCAGAAATGATTGAAGCTACTGACTGAATGAAAGGAGCTGGCATCTCAATCTCTTTGAATCTTCTTTATCATGCTAAGAGGAGCAGGAAAAAGCAAAAAATTTCAGAATTGCACCTTGCAATGCGGAGAAATTACTGTTTGTGCATTTACAATATTCATTGATTTTTGCCATTGAAAAACATCATGTTATTCATATACCAGATATGTTTGAAGCTACTGACTGAATGAAAGGAGCTGGCATCTCACTCTCTTTGAATCTTCTTTATCATGCTAAGAGGAGCAGGAAAAAGCAAAAAATTTCAGAATTGCACCTTGCAATGCTGAGAAATTACTGTTTGTGCATTTACAATATTCATTGATTTTTGCCATTGAAAAACGTCCAGAAATGATTGAAGCTACTGACTGAATGAAAGGAGCTGGCATCTCACTCTCTTTGAATCTTCTTTATCATGCTAAGAGGAGCAGGAAAAAGCAAAAAATTTCAGAATTGCACCTTGCAATGCGGAGAAATTACTCTTTGTGCATTTACAATATTCATTGATTTTTGCCATTGAAAAACGTCCAGAAATGATTGAAGCTACTGACTGAATGAAAGGAGCTGGCATCTCACTCTCTTTGAATCTTCTTTATCATGCTAAGAGGAGCAGGAAAAAGCAAAAAATTTCAGAATTGCACCTTGCAATACTGAGAAATTACTGTTTGTGCATTTACAATATTCATTGATTTTTGCCATTGAAAAACATCGTTATTCATATACCAGAAATGTTTGAAGCTACTGACTGAATGAAAGGAGCTGGCATCTCACTCTCTTTGAATCTTCTTTATCATGCTAAGAGGAGCAGGAAAAAGCAAAAAATTTCAGAATTGCACCTTGCAATGCGGAGAAATTACTGTTTGTGCATTTACAATATTCATTGATTTTTGCCATTGAAAAACGTCCAGAAATGTTTGAAGCTACTGACTGAATGAAAGGAGCTGGCATCTCACTCTCTTTGAATCTTCTTTATCATGCTAAGAGGAGCAGGAAAAAGCAAAAAATTTCAGAATTGCACCTTGCAATGCGGAGAAATTACTGTTTGTGCATTTACAATATTCATTGATTTTTGCCATTGAAAAACGTCCAGAAATGATTGAAGCTACTGACTGAATGAAAGGAGCTGGCATCTCATTCTCTTTGAATCTTCTTTATCATGCTAAGAGGAGCAGGAAAAAGCAAAAAATTTCAGAATTGCACCTTGCAATGCGGAGAAATTACTGTTTGTGCATTTACAATATTCATTGATTTTTGCCATTGAAAAACGTCCAGAAATGATTGAAGCTACTGACTGAATGAAAGGAGCTGGCATCTCACTCTCTTTGAATCTTCTTTATCATGCTAAGAGGAGCAGGAAAAAGCAAAAAATTTCAGAATTGCACCTTGCAATGCAGAGAAATTACTGTTTGTGCATTTACAATATTCATTGATTTTTGCCATTGAAAAACATCATGTTATTCATATACCAGAAATGTTTGAAGCTACTGACTGAATGAAAGGAGCTGGCATCTCACTCTCTTTGAATCTTCTTTATCATGCTAAGAGGAGCAGGAAAAAGCAAAAAATTTCAGAATTGCACCTTGCAATGCGGAGAAATTACTGTTTGTGCATTTACAATATTCATTGATTTTTGCCATTGAAAAACATCCAGAAATGATTGAAGCTACTGACTGAATGAAAGGAGCTGGCATCTCACTCTCTTTGAATCTTCTTTATCATGCTAAGAGGAGCAGGAAAAAGCAAAAAATTTCAGAATTGCACCTTGCAATGCGGAGAAATTCCTGTTTGTGCATTTACAATATTCATTGATTTTTGCCATTGAAAAACATCATGTTATTCATATACCAGAAATGTTTGAAGCTACTGACTGAATGAAAGGAGCTGGCATCTCACTCTCTTTGAATCTTCTTTATCATGCTAAGAGGAGCAGGAAAAAGCAAAAAATTTCAGAATTGCACCTTGCAATGCGGAGAAATTACTGTTTGTGCATTTACAATATTCATTGATTTTTGCCATTGAAAAACGTCCAGAAATGTTTGAAGCTACTGACTGAATGAAAGGAGCTGGCATCTCACTCTCTTTGAATCTTCTTTATCATGCTAAGAGGAGCAGGAAAAAGCAAAAAATTTCAGAATTGCACCTTGCAATGCGGAGAAATTACTGTTTGTGCATTTACAATATTCATTGATTTTTGCCATTGAAAAACGTCCAGAAATGATTGAAGCTACTGACTGAATGAAAGGAGCTGGCATCTCACTCTCTTTGAATCTTCTTTATCATGCTAAGAGGAGCAGGAAAAAGCAAAAAATTTCAGAATTGCACCTTGCAATGCGGAGAAATTACTGTTTGTGCATTTACAATATTCATTGATTTTTGCCATTGAAAAACGTCCAGAAATGATTGAAGCTACTGACTGAATGAAAGGAGCTGGCATCTCACTCTCTTTGAATCTTCTTTATCATGCTAAGAGGAGCAGGAAAAAGCAAAAAATTTCAGAATTGCACCTTGCAATGCAGAGAAATTACTGTTTGTGCATTTACAATATTCATTGATTTTTGCCATTGAAAAACATCATGTTATTCATATACCAGAAATGTTTGAAGCTACTGACTGAATGAAAGGAGCTGGCATCTCACTCTCTTTGAATCTTCTTTATCATGCTAAGAGGAGCAGGAAAAAGCAAAAAATTTCAGAATTGCACCTTGCAATGCGGAGAAATTACTGTTTGTGCATTTACAATATTCATTGATTTTTGCCATTGAAAAACGTCCAGAAATGATTGAAGCTACTGACTAAATGAAAGGAGCTGGCATCTCACTCTCTTTGAATCTTCTTTATCATGCTAAGAGGAGCAGGAAAAAGCAAAAAATTTCAGAATTGCACCTTGCAATGCGGAGAAATTCCTGTTTGTGCATTTACAATATTCATTGATTTTTGCCATTGAAAAACATCATGTTATTCATATACCAGAAATGTTTGAAGCTACTGACTGAATGAAAGGAGCTGGCATCTCACTCTCTTTGAATCTTCTTTATCATGCTAAGAGGAGCAGGAAAAAGCAAAAAATTTCAGAATTGCACCTTGCAATGCGGAGAAATTACTGTTTGTGCATTTACAATATTCATTGATTTTTGCCATTGAAAAACGTCCAGAAATGATTGAAGCTACTGACTGAATGAAAGGAGCTGGCATCTCAATCTCTTTGAATCTTCTTTATCATGCTAAGAGGAGCAGGAAAAAGCAAAAAATTTCAGAATTGCACCTTGCAATGCGGAGAAATTACTGTTTGTGCATTTACAATATTCATTGATTTTTGCCATTGAAAAACATCATGTTATTCATATACCAGATATGTTTGAAGCTACTGACTGAATGAAAGGAGCTGGCATCTCACTCTCTTTGAATCTTCTTTATCATGCTAAGAGGAGCAGGAAAAAGCAAAAAATTTCAGAATTGCACCTTGCAATGCTGAGAAATTACTGTTTGTGCATTTACAATATTCATTGATTTTTGCCATTGAAAAACATCATGTTATTCATATACCAGAAATGATTGAAGCTACTGACTGAATGAAAGGACCTGGCATCTCACTCTCTTTGAATCTTCTTTATCATGCTAAGAGGAGCAGGAAAAAGCAAAAAATTTCAGAATTGCACCTTGCAATGCGGAGAAATTACTGTTTGTGCATTTACAATATTCATTGATTTTTGCCATTGAAAAACGTCCAGAAATGATTGAAGCTACTGACTGAATGAAAGGAGCTGGCATCTCACTCTCTTTGAATCTTCTTTATCATGCTAAGAGGAGCAGGAAAAAGCAAAAAATTTCAGAATTGCACCTTGCAATGCGGAGAAATTACTGTTTGTGCATTTACAATATTCATTGATTTTTGCCATTGAAAAACATCATGTTATTCATATACCAGAAATGTTTGAAGCTACTGACTGAATGAAAGGAGCTGGCATCTCACTCTCTTTGAATCTTCTGTATCATGCTAAGAGGAGCACTAAAAAGCAAAAAATTTCAGAATTGCACCTTGCAATGCGGAGAAATTACTGTTTGTGCATTTACAATATTCATTGATTTTTGCCATTGAAAAACATCATGTTATTCATATACCAGAGATGATTGAAGCTACTGACTGAATGAAAGGAGCTGGCATCTCACTCTCTTTGAATCTTCTTTATCATGCTAAGAGGAGCAGGAAAAAGCAAAAAATTTCAGAATTGCACCTTGCAATGCGGAGAAATTACTGTTTGTGCATTTACAATATTCATTGATTTTTGCCATTGAAAAACATCGTTATTGATATACCAGAAATGATTGAAGCTACTGACTGAATGAAAGGAGCTGGCATCTCACTCTCTTTGAATCTTCTTTATCATGCTAAGAGGAGCAGGAAAAAGCAAAAAATTTCAGAATTGCACCTTGCAATGCGGAGAAATTACTGTTTGTGCATTTACAATATTCATTGATTTTTGCCATTGAAAAACGTCCAGAAATGATTGAAGCTACTGACTGAATGAAAGGAGCTGGCATCTCACTCTCTTTGAATCTTCTTTATCATGCTAAGAGGAGCAGGAAAAAGCAAAAAATTTCAGAATTGGACCTTGCAATGCGGAGAAATTACTGTTTGTGCATTTACAATATTCATTGATTTTTGCCATTGAAAAACATCCAGAAATGATTGAAGCTACTGACTGAATGAAAGGAGCTGGCATCTCACTCTCTTTGAATCTTCTTTATCATGCTAAGAGGAGCAGGAAAAAGCAAAAAATTTCAGAATTGCACCTTGCAATGCGGAGAAATTACTGTTTGTGCATTTACAATATTCATTGATTTTTGCCATTGAAAAACGTCCAGAAATGATTGAAGCTACTGACTGAATGAAAAGAGCTGGCATCTCACTCTCTTTGAATCTTCTTTATCATGCTAAGAGGAGCAGGAAAAAGCAAAAAATTTCAGAATTGCACCTTGCAATGCGGAGAAATTTCTGTTTGTGCATTTACAATATTCATTGATTTTTGCCATTGAAAAACGTCCAGAAATGATTGAAGCTACTGACTGAATGAAAGGAGCTGGCATCTCACTCTCTTTGAATCTTCTTTATCATGCTAAGAGGAGCAGTAAAAAGCAAAAAATTTCAGAATTGCACATTGCAATGCGGAGAAATTACTGTTTGTGCATTTACAATATTCATTGATTTTTGCCATTGAAAAACATCATGTTATTCATATACCAGAAATGTTTGAAGCTACTGACTGAATGAAAGGAGCTGGCATCTCACTCTCTTTGAATCTTCTTTATCATGCTAAGAGGAGCAGGAAAAAGCAAAAAATTTCCGAATTGCACCTTGCAATGCGGAGAAATTACTGTTTGTGCATTTACAATATTCATTGATTTTTGCCATTGAAAAACGTCCAGAAATGTTTGAAGCTAGTGACTGAATGAAAGGAGCTGGCATCTCACTCTCTTTGAATCTTCTTTATCATGCTAAGAGGAGCAGGAAAAAGCAAAAAATTTCAGAATTGCACCTTGCAATGCGGAGAAATTACTGTTTGTGCATTTACAATATTCATTGATTTTTGCTATTGAAAAACGTCCAGAAATGATTGAAGCTACTGACTGAATGAAAGGAGCTGGCATCTCACTCTCTTTGAATCTTCTTTATCATGCTAAGAGGAGCAGGAAAAAGCAAAAAATTTCAGAATTGCACCTTGCAATGCGGAGAAATTACTGTTTGTGCATTTACAATATTCATTGATTTTTGCCATTGAAAAACGTCCAGAAATGATTGAAGCTACTGACTGAATGAAAGGAGCTGGCATCTCACTCTCTTTGAATCTTCTTTATCATGCTAAGAGGAGCAGGAAAAAGCAAAAAATTTCAGAATTGCACCTTGCAATGCAGAGAAATTACTGTTTGTGCATTTACAATATTCATTGATTTTTGCCATTGAAAAACATCATGTTATTCATATACCAGAAATGTTTGAAGCTACTGACTGAATGAAAGGAGCTGGCATCTCACTCTCTTTGAATCTTCTTTATCATGCTAAGAGGAGCAGGAAAAAGCAAAAAATTTCAGAATTGCACCTTGCAATGCGGAGAAATTACTCTTTGTGCATTTACAATATTCATTGATTTTTGCCATTGAAAAACGTCCAGAAATGATTGAAGCTACTGACTGAATGAAAGGAGCTGGCATCTCACTCTCTTTGAATCTTCTTTATCATGCTAAGAGGAGCAGGAAAAAGCAAAAAATTTCAGAATTGCACCTTGCAATACTGAGAAATTACTGTTTGTGCATTTACAATATTCATTGATTTTTGCCATTGAAAAACATCATGTTATTCATATACCAGAAATGTTTGAAGCTACTGACTGAATGAAAGGAGCTGGCATCTCACTCTCTTTGAATCTTCTTTATCATGCTAAGAGGAGCAGGAAAAAGCAAAAAATTTCCGAATTGCACCTTGCAATGCGGAGAAATTACTGTTTGTGCATTTACAATATTCATTGATTTTTGCCATTGAAAAACGTCCAGAAATGTTTGAAGCTACTGACTGAATGAAAGGAGCTGGCATCTCACTCTCTTTGAATCTTCTTTATCATGCTAAGAGGAGCAGGAAAAAGCAAAAAATTTCAGAATTGCACCTTGCAATGCGGAGAAATTACTGTTTGTGCATTTACAATATTCATTGATTTTTGCTATTGAAAAACGTCCAGAAATGATTGAAGCTACTGACTGAATGAAAGGAGCTGGCATCTCACTCTCTTTGAATCTTCTTTATCATGCTAAGAGGAGCAGGAAAAAGGAAAAAATTTCAGAATTGCACCTTGCAATGCGGAGAAATTACTGTTTGTGCATTTACAATATTCATTGATTTTTGCCATTGAAAAACGTCCAGAAATGATTGAAGCTACTGACTGAATGAAAGGAGCTGGCATCTCACTCTCTTTGAATCTTCTTTATCATGCTAAGAGGAGCAGGAAAAAGCAAAAAATTTCAGAATTGCACCTTGCAATGCAGAGAAATTACTGTTTGTGCATTTACAATATTCATTGATTTTTGCCATTGAAAAACATCATGTTATTCATATACCAGAAATGTTTGAAGCTACTGACTGAATGAAAGGAGCTGGCATCTCACTCTCTTTGAATCTTCTTTATCATGCTAAGAGGAGCAGGAAAAAGCAAAAAATTTCAGAATTGCACCTTGCAATGCGGAGAAATTACTCTTTGTGCATTTACAATATTCATTGATTTTTGCCATTGAAAAACGTGCAGAAATGATTGAAGCTACTGACTGAATGAAAGGAGCTGGCATCTCACTCTCTTTGAATCTTCTTTATCATGCTAAGAGGAGCAGGAAAAAGCAAAAAATTTCAGAATTGCACCTTGCAATACTGAGAAATTACTGTTTGTGCATTTACAATATTCATTGATTTTTGCCATTGAAAAACATCGTTATTCATATACCAGAAATGTTTGAAGCTACTGACTGAATGAAAGGAGCTGGCATCTCACTCTCTTTGAATCTTCTTTATCATGCTAAGAGGAGCAGGAAAAAGCAAAAAATTTCAGAATTGCACCTTGCAATGCGGAGAAATTACTGTTTGTGCATTTACAATATTCATTGATTTTTGCCATTGAAAAACGTCCAGAAATGATTGAAGCTACTGACTGAATGAAAGGAGCTGGCATCTCACTCTCTTTGAATCTTCTTTATCATGCTAAGAGGAGCAGGAAAAAGCAAAAAATTTCAGAATTGCACCTTGCAATGCGGAGAAATTACTGTTTGTGCATTTACAATATTCATTGATTTTTGCCATTGAAAAACGTCCAGAAATGATAGAAGCTACTGACTGAATGAAAGGAGCTGGTATCTCACTCTCTTTGAATCTTCTTTATCATGCTAAGAGGAGCAGGAAAAAGCAAAAAATTTCAGAATTGCACCTTGCAATGCGGAGAAATTACTGTTTGTGCATTTAAAATATTCATTGATTTTTGCCATTGAAAAACATCATGTTATTCATATACCAGAAATGTTTGAAGCTACTGACTGAATGAAAGGAGCTGGCATCTCACTCTCTTTGAATCTTCTTTATCATGCTAAGAGGAGCAGGAAAAAGCAAAAAATTTCAGAATTGCACCTTGCCATGCGGAGAAATTACTGTTTGTGCATTTACAATATTCATTGATTTTTGCCATTGAAAAACGTCCAGAAATGATTGAAGCTACTGACTGAATGAAAGGAGCTGGCATCTCACTCTCTTTGAATCTTCTTTATCATGCTAAGAGGAGCAGGAAAAAGCAAAAAATTTCAGAATTGCACCTTGCAATGCGGAGAAATTACTGTTTGTGCATTTACAATATTCATTGATTTTTGCCATTGAAAAACGTCCAGAAATGATTGAAGCTACTGACTGAATGAAAGGAGCTGGCATCTCAGTCTCTTTGAATCTTCTTTATCATGCTAAGAGGAGCAGGAAAAAGCAAAAAATTTCAGAATTGCACTTTGCAATGCGGAGAAATTACTGTTTGTGCATTTACAATATTCATTGATTTTTGCCATTGAAAAACGTCCAGAAATGATTGAAGCTACTAACTGAATGAAAGGAGCTGGCATCTCACTCTCTTTGAATCTTCTTTATCATGCTAAGAGGAGCAGGAAAAAGCAAAAAATTTCAGAATTGCACCTTGCAATGCGGAGAAATTACTGTTTGTGCATTTACAATATTCATTGATTTTTGCCATTGAAAAACATCATGTTATTCATATACCAGAAATGTTTGAAGCTACTGACTGAATGAAAGGAGCTGACATCTCAATCTCTTTGAATCTTCTTTATCATGCTAAGAGGAGCAGGAAAAAGCAAAAAATTTCAGAATTGCACCTTGCAATGCGGAGAAATTACTGTCTGTGCATTTACAATATTCATTGATTTTTGCCATTGAAAAACATCCAGAAATGATTGAAGCTACTGACTGAATGAAAGGAGCTGGCATCTCACTCTCTTTGAATCTTCTTTATCATGCTAAGAGGAGCAGGAAAAAGCAAAAAATTTCAGAATTGCACCTTGCAATGCGGAGAAATTACTGTTTGTGCATTTACAATATTCATTGATTTTTGCCATTGAAAAACGTCCAGAACTTATTGAAGCTACTGACTGAATGAAAGGAGCTGGTATCTCACTCTCTTTGAATCTTCTTTATCATGCTAAGAGGAGGAGGAAAAAGCAAAAAATTTCAGAATTGCACCTTGCAATGCGGAGAAATTACTGTTTGTGCATTTACAAAATTCATTGATTTTTGCCATTGAAAAACATCATCTTATTCATATACCAGAAATGTTTGAAGCTACTGACTGAATGAAAGGAGCTGGCATCTCACTCTCTTTGCATCTTCTTTATCATGCTAAGAGGAGCAGGAAAAAGCAAAAAATTTCAGAATTGCACCTTGCAATGCGGAGAAATTACTGTTTGTGCATTTACAATATTCATTGATTTTTGCCATTGAAAAACGTCCAGAAATGATTGAAGCTACTGACTGAATGAAAGGAGCTGGCATCTCACTCTCTTTGAATCTTCTTTATCATACTAAGAGGAGCAGGAAAAAGCAAAAAATTTCAGAATTGCACCTTGCAATGCGGAGAAATTACTGTTTGTGCATTTACAATATTCATTGATTTTTGCCATTGAAAAACGTACAGAAATGATTGAAGCTACTGACTGAATGAAAGGAGCTGGCATCTCACTCTCTTTGAATCTTCTTTATCATGCTAAGAGGAGCAGGAAAAAGCAAAAAATTTCAGAATTGCACCTTGCAATGCGGAGAAATTACTGTTTGTGCATTTACAATATGCATTGATTTTTGCCATTGAAAAACATGTTATTCATATACCAGAAATGATTGAAGCTACTGACTGAATGAAAGGAGCTGGCATCTCACTCTCTTTGAATCTTCTTTATCATGCTAAGAGGAGCAGGAAAAAGCAAAAAATTTCAGAATTGCACCTTGCAATGCGGAGAAATTACTGTTTGTGCATTTACAATATACATTGATTTTTGCCATTGAAAAACGTCCAGAAATGATAGAAGCTACTGACAGAATGAAAGGAGCTGGTATCTCACTCTCTTTGAATCTTCTTTATCATGCTAAGAGGAGCAGGAAAAAGCAAGAAATTTCAGAATTGCACCTTGCAATGCGGAGAAATTACTGTTTGTGCATTTAAAATATTCATTGATTTTTGCCATTGAAAAACATCATGTTATTCATATACCAGAAATGTTTGAAGCTACTGACTGAATGAAAGGAGCTGGCATCTCACTCTCTTTGAATCTTCTTTATCATGCTAAGAGGAGCAGGAAAAAGCAAAAAATTTCAGAATTGCACCTTGCAATGCGGAGAAATTACTGTTTGTGCATTTACAATATTCATTGATTTTTGCCATTGAAAAACGTCCAGAAATGATTGAAGCTACTGACTGAATGAAAGGAGCTGGCATCTCACTCTCTTTGAATCTTCTTTATCATGCTAAGAGGAGCAGGAAAAAGCAAAAAATTTCAGAATTGCACCTTGCAATGCGGAGAAATTACTGTTTGTGCATTTACAATATTCTTTGATTTTTGCCATTGAAAAACGTCCAGAAATGATTGAAGCTACTGACTGAATGAAAGGAGCTGGCATCTCAGTCTCTTTGAATCTTCTTTATCATGCTAAGAGGAGCAGGAAAAAGCAAAAAATTTCAGAATTGCACCTTGCAATGCGGAGAAATTACTGTTTGTGCATTTACAATATTCATTGATTTTTGCCATTGAAAAACGTCCAGAAATGATTGAAACTACTAACTGAATGAAAGGAGCTGGCATCTCACTCTCTTTGAATCTTCTTTATCATGCTAAGAGGAGCAGGAAAAAGCAAAAAATTTCAGAATTGCACCTTGCAATGCGGAGAAATTACTGTTTGTGCATTTACAATATTCATTGATTTTTGCCATTGAAAAACATCATGTTATTCATATACCAGAAATGTTTGAAGCTACTGACTGAATGAAAGGAGCTGGCATCTCACTCTCTTTGAATCTTCTTTATCATGCTAAGAGGAGCAGGAAAAAGCAAAAAATTTCAGAATTGCACCTTGCAATGCGGAGAAATTACTGTTTGTGCATTTACAATATTCATTGATTTTTGCCATTGAAAAACGTACAGAAATGATTGAAGCTACTGACTGAATGAAAGGAGCTGGCATCTCACTCTCTTTGAATCTTCTTTATCATGCTAAGAGGAGCAGGAAAAAGCAAAAAATTTCAGAATTGCACCTTGCAATGCGGAGAAATTACTGTTTGTGCATTTACAATATTCATTGATTTTTGCCATTGAAAAACGTCCAGAAATGATTGAAGCTACTGACTGAATGAAAGGAGCTGGCATCTCACTCTCTTTGAATCTTCTTTATCATGCTAAGAGGAGCAGGAAAAAGCAAAAAATTTCAGAATTGCACCTTGCAATGCGGAGAAATTCCTGTTTGTGCATTTACAATATTCATTGATTTTTGCCATTGAAAAACATCATGTTATTCATATACCAGAAATGTTTGAAGCTACTGACTGAATGAAAGGAGCTGGCATCTCACTCTCTTTGAATCTTCTTTATCATGCTAAGAGGAGCAGGAAAAAGCAAAAAATTTCAGAATTGCACCTTGCAATGCGGAGAAATTACTGTTTGTGCATTTACAATATTCATTGATTTTTGCCATTGAAAAACGTCCAGAAATGATTGAAGCTACTGACTGAATGAAAGGAGCTGGCATCTCACTCTCTTTGAATCTTCTTTATCATGCTAAGAGGAGCAGGAAAAAGCAAAAAATTTCAGAATTGCACCTTGCAATGCGGAGAAATTACTGTTTGTGCATTTACAATATTCATTGATTTTTGCCATTGAAAAACGTCCAGAAATGATTGAAGCTACTGACTGAATGAAAGGAGCTGGCATCTCAGTCTCTTTGAATCTTCTTTATCATGCTAAGATGAGCAGGAAAAAGCAAAAAATTTCAGAATTGCACCTTGCAATGCGGAGAAATTACTGTTTGTGCATTTACAATATTCATTGATTTTTGCCATTGAAAAACGTCCAGAAATGATTGAAGCTACTAACTGAATGAAAGGAGCTGGCATCTCACTCTCTTTGAATCTTCTTTATCATGCTAAGAGGAGCAGGAAAAAGCAAAAAATTTCAGAATTGCACCTTGCAATGCGGAGAAATTACTGTTTGTGCATTTACAATATTCATTGATTTTTGCCATTGAAAAACATCATGTTATTCATATACCAGAAATGTTTGAAGCTACTGACTGAATGAAAGGAGCTGACATCTCAATCTCTTTGAATCTTCTTTATCATGCTAAGAGGAGCAGGAAAAAGCAAAAAATTTCAGAATTGCACCTTGCAATGCGGAGAAATTACTGTCTGTGCATTTACAATATTCATTGATTTTTGCCATTGAAAAACATCCAGAAATGATTGAAGCTACTGACTGAATGAAAGGAGCTGGCATCTCACTCTCTTTGAATCTTCTTTATCATGCTAAGAGGAGCAGGAAAAAGCAAAAAATTTCAGAATTGCACCTTGCAATGCGGAGAAATTACTGTTTGTGCATTTACAATATTCATTGATTTTTGCCATTGAAAAACGTCCAGAAATTATTGAAGCTACTGACTGAATGAAAGGAGCTGGTATCTCACTCTCTTTGAATCTTCTTTATCATGCTAAGAGGAGCAGGAAAAAGCAAAAAATTTCAGAATTGCACCTTGCAATGCGGAGAAATTACTGTTTGTGCATTTACAAAATTCATTGATTTTTGCCATTGAAAAACATCATGTTATTCATATACCAGAAATGTTTGAAGCTACTGACTGAATGAAAGGAGCTGGCATCTCACTCTCTTTGAATCTTCTTTATCATGCTAAGAGGAGCAGGAAAAAGCAAAAAATTTCAGAATTGCACCTTGCAATGCGGAGAAATTACTGTTTGTGCATTTACAATATTCATTGATTTTTGCCATTGAAAAACGTCCAGAAATGATTGAAGCTACTGACTGAATGAAAGGAGCTGGCATCTCACTCTCTTTGAATCTTCTTTATCATACTAAGAGGAGCAGGAAAAAGCAAAAAATTTCAGAATTGCACCTTGCAATGCGGAGAAATTACTGTTTGTGCATTTACAATATTCATTGATTTTTGCCATTGAAAAACGTACAGAAATGATTGAAGCTACTGACTGAATGAAAGGAGCTGGCATCTCACTCTCTTTGAATCTTCTTTATCATGCTAAGAGGAGCAGGAAAAAGCAAAAAATTTCAGAATTGCACCTTGCAATGCGGAGAAATTACTGTTTGTGCATTTACAATATTCATTGATTTTTGCCATTGAAAAACGTCCAGAAATGATTGAAGCTACTGACTGAATGAAAGGAGCTGGCATCTCAGTCTCTTTGAATCTTCTTTATCATGCTAAGAGGAGCAGGAAAAAGCAAAAAATTTCAGAATTGCACCTTGCAATGCGGAGAAATTACTGTTTGTGCATTTACAATATTCATTGATTTTTGCCATTGAAAAACGTCCAGAAATGATTGAAGCTACTAACTGAATGAAAGGAGCTGGCATCTCACTCTCTTTGAATCTTCTTTATCATGCTAAGAGGAGCAGGAAAAAGCAAAAAATTTCAGAATTGCACCTTGCAATGCGGAGAAATTACTGTTTGTGCATTTACAATATTCATTGATTTTTGCCATTGAAAAACATCATGTTATTCATATACCAGAAATGTTTGAAGCTACTGACTGAATGAAAGGAGCTGACATCTCAATCTCTTTGAATCTTCTTTATCATGCTAAGAGGAGCAGGAAAAAGCAAAAAATTTCAGAATTGCACCTTGCAATGCGGAGAAATTACTGTCTGTGCATTTACAATATTCATTGATTTTTGCCATTGAAAAACATCCAGAAATGATTGAAGCTACTGACTGAATGAAAGGAGCTGGCATCTCACTCTCTTTGAATCTTCTTTATCATGCTAAGAGGAGCAGGAAAAAGCAAAAAATTTCAGAATTGCACCTTGCAATGCGGAGAAATTACTGTTTGTGCATTTACAATATTCATTGATTTTTGCCATTGAAAAACGTCCAGAACTTATTGAAGCTACTGACTGAATGAAAGGAGCTGGTATCTCACTCTCTTTGAATCTTCTTTATCATGCTAAGAGGAGGAGGAAAAAGCAAAAAATTAGAGAATTGCACCTTGCAATGCGGAGAAATTACTGTTTGTGCATTTACAAAATTCATTGATTTTTGCCATTGAAAAACATCATCTTATTCATATACCAGAAATGTTTGAAGCTACTGACTGAATGAAAGGAGCTGGCATCTCACTCTCTTTGCATCTTCTTTATCATGCTAAGAGGAGCAGGAAAAAGCAAAAAATTTCAGAATTGCACCTTGCAATGCGGAGAAATTACTGTTTGTGCATTTACAATATTCATTGATTTTTGCCATTGAAAAACGTCCAGAAATGATTGAAGCTACTGACTGAATGAAAGGAGCTGGCATCTCACTCTCTTTGAATCTTCTTTATCATACTAAGAGGAGCAGGAAAAAGCAAAAAATTTCAGAATTGCACCTTGCAATGCGGAGAAATTACTGTTTGTGCATTTACAATATTCATTGATTTTTGCCATTGAAAAACGTACAGAAATGATTGAAGCTACTGACTGAATGAAAGGAGCTGGCATCTCACTCTCTTTGAATCTTCTTTATCATGCTAAGAGGAGCAGGAAAAAGCAAAAAATTTCAGAATTGCACCTTGCAATGCGGAGAAATTACTGTTTGTGCATTTACAATATGCATTGATTTTTGCCATTGAAAAACATGTTATTCATATACCAGAAATGATTGAAGCTACTGACTGAATGAAAGGAGCTGGCATCTCACTCTCTTTGAATCTTCTTTATCATGCTAAGAGGAGCAGGAAAAAGCAAAAAATTTCAGAATTGCACCTTGCAATGCGGAGAAATTACTGTTTGTGCATTTACAATATACATTGATTTTTGCCATTGAAAAACGTCCAGAAATGATAGAAGCTACTGACAGAATGAAAGGAGCTGGTATCTCACTCTCTTTGAATCTTCTTTATCATGCTAAGAGGAGCAGGAAAAAGCAAGAAATTTCAGAATTGCACCTTGCAATGCGGAGAAATTACTGTTTGTGCATTTAAAATATTCATTGATTTTTGCCATTGAAAAACATCATGTTATTCATATACCAGAAATGTTTGAAGCTACTGACTGAATGAAAGGAGCTGGCATCTCACTCTCTTTGAATCTTCTTTATCATGCTAAGAGGAGCAGGAAAAAGCAAAAAATTTCAGAATTGCACCTTGCAATGCGGAGAAATTACTGTTTGTGCATTTACAATATTCATTGATTTTTGCCATTGAAAAACGTCCAGAAATGATTGAAGCTACTGACTGAATGAAAGGAGCTGGCATCTCACTCTCTTTGAATCTTCTTTATCATGCTAAGAGGAGCAGGAAAAAGCAAAAAATTTCAGAATTGCACCTTGCAATGCGGAGAAATTACTGTTTGTGCATTTACAATATTCTTTGATTTTTGCCATTGAAAAACGTCCAGAAATGATTGAAGCTACTGACTGAATGAAAGGAGCTGGCATCTCAGTCTCTTTGAATCTTCTTTATCATGCTAAGAGGAGCAGGAAAAAGCAAAAAATTTCAGAATTGCACCTTGCAATGCGGAGAAATTACTGTTTGTGCATTTACAATATTCATTGATTTTTGCCATTGAAAAACGTCCAGAAATGATTGAAACTACTAACTGAATGAAAGGAGCTGGCATCTCACTCTCTTTGAATCTTCTTTATCATGCTAAGAGGAGCAGGAAAAAGCAAAAAATTTCAGAATTGCACCTTGCAATGCGGAGAAATTACTGTTTGTGCATTTACAATATTCATTGATTTTTGCCATTGAAAAACATCATGTTATTCATATACCAGAAATGTTTGAAGCTACTGACTAAATGAAAGGAGCTGGCATCTCACTCTCTTTGAATCTTCTTTATCATGCTAAGAGGAGCAGGAAAAAGCAAAAAATTTCAGAATTGCACCTTGCAATGCGGAGAAATTACTGTTTGTGCATTTACAATATTCATTGATTTTTGCCATTGAAAAACGTACAGAAATGATTGAAGCTACTGACTGAATGAAAGGAGCTGGCATCTCACTCTCTTTGAATCTTCTTTATCATGCTAAGAGGAGCAGGAAAAAGCAAAAAATTTCAGAATTGCACCTTGCAATGCGGAGAAATTACTGTTTGTGCATTTACAATATTCATTGATTTTTGCCATTGAAAAACGTCCAGAAATGATTGAAGCTACTGACTGAATGAAAGGAGCTGGCATCTCACTCTCTTTGAATCTTCTTTATCATGCTAAGAGGAGCAGGAAAAAGCAAAAAATTTCAGAATTGCACCTTGCAATGCGGAGAAATTCCTGTTTGTGCATTTACAATATTCATTGATTTTTGCCATTGAAAAACATCATGTTATTCATATACCAGAAATGTTTGAAGCTACTGACTGAATGAAAGGAGCTGGCATCTCACTCTCTTTGAATCTTCTTTATCATGCTAAGAGGAGCAGGAAAAAGCAAAAAATTTCAGAATTGCACCTTGCAATGCGGAGAAATTACTGTTTGTGCATTTACAATATTCATTGATTTTTGCCATTGAAAAACGTCCAGAAATGATTGAAGCTACTGACTGAATGAAAGGAGCTGGCATCTCACTCTCTTTGAATCTTCTTTATCATGCTAAGAGGAGCAGGAAAAAGCAAAAAATTTCAGAATTGCACCTTGCAATGCGGAGAAATTACTGTTTGTGCATTTACAATATTCATTGATTTTTGCCATTGAAAAACGTCCAGAAATGATTGAAGCTACTGACTGAATGAAAGGAGCTGGCATCTCAGTCTCTTTGAATCTTCTTTATCATGCTAAGATGAGCAGGAAAAAGCAAAAAATTTCAGAATTGCACCTTGCAATGCGGAGAAATTACTGTTTGTGCATTTACAATATTCATTGATTTTTGCCATTGAAAAACGTCCAGAAATGATTGAAGCTACTAACTGAATGAAAGGAGCTGGCATCTCACTCTCTTTGAATCTTCTTTATCATGCTAAGAGGAGCAGGAAAAAGCAAAAAATTTCAGAATTGCACCTTGCAATGCGGAGAAATTACTGTTTGTGCATTTACAATATTCATTGATTTTTGCCATTGAAAAACATCATGTTATTCATATACCAGAAATGTTTGAAGCTACTGACTGAATGAAAGGAGCTGACATCTCAATCTCTTTGAATCTTCTTTATCATGCTAAGAGGAGCAGGAAAAAGCAAAAAATTTCAGAATTGCACCTTGCAATGCGGAGAAATTACTGTCTGTGCATTTACAATATTCATTGATTTTTGCCATTGAAAAACATCCAGAAATGATTGAAGCTACTGACTGAATGAAAGGAGCTGGCATCTCACTCTCTTTGAATCTTCTTTATCATGCTAAGAGGAGCAGGAAAAAGCAAAAAATTTCAGAATTGCACCTTGCAATGCGGAGAAATTACTGTTTGTGCATTTACAATATTCATTGATTTTTGCCATTGAAAAACGTCCAGAAATTATTGAAGCTACTGACTGAATGAAAGGAGCTGGTATCTCACTCTCTTTGAATCTTCTTTATCATGCTAAGAGGAGCAGGAAAAAGCAAAAAATTTCAGAATTGCACCTTGCAATGCGGAGAAATTACTGTTTGTGCATTTACAAAATTCATTGATTTTTGCCATTGAAAAACATCATGTTATTCATATACCAGAAATGTTTGAAGCTACTGACTGAATGAAAGGAGCTGGCATCTCACTCTCTTTGAATCTTCTTTATCATGCTAAGAGGAGCAGGAAAAAGCAAAAAATTTCAGAATTGCACCTTGCAATGCGGAGAAATTACTGTTTGTGCATTTACAATATTCATTGATTTTTGCCATTGAAAAACGTCCAGAAATGATTGAAGCTACTGACTGAATGAAAGGAGCTGGCATCTCACTCTCTTTGAATCTTCTTTATCATACTAAGAGGAGCAGGAAAAAGCAAAAAATTTCAGAATTGCACCTTGCAATGCGGAGAAATTACTGTTTGTGCATTTACAATATTCATTGATTTTTGCCATTGAAAAACGTACAGAAATGATTGAAGCTACTGACTGAATGAAAGGAGCTGGCATCTCACTCTCTTTGAATCTTCTTTATCATGCTAAGAGGAGCAGGAAAAAGCAAAAAATTTCAGAATTGCACCTTGCAATGCGCAGAAATTCCTGTTTGTGCATTTACAATATTCATTGATTTTTGCCATTGAAAAACATCATGTTATTCATATACCAGAAATGTTTGAAGCTACTGACTGAATGAAAGGAGCTGGCATCTCACTCTCTTTGAATCTTCTTTATCATGCTAAGAGGAGCAGGAAAAAGCAAAAAATTTCAGAATTGCACCTTGCAATGCGGAGAAATTACTGTTTGTGCATTTACAATATTCATTGATTTTTGCCATTGAAAAACGTCCAGAAATGATTGAAGCTACTGACTGAATGAAAGGAGCTGGCATCTCACTCTCTTTGAATCTTCTTTATCATGCTAAGAGGAGCAGGAAAAAGCAAAAAATTTCAGAATTGCACCTTGCAATGCGGAGAAATTACTGTCTGTGCATTTACAATATTCATTGATTTTTGCCATTGAAAAACATCCAGAAATGATTGAAGCTACTGACTGAATGAAAGGAGCTGGCATCTCACTCTCTTTGAATCTTCTTTATCATGCTAAGAGGAGCAGGAAAAAGCAAAAAATTTCAGAATTGCACCTTGCAATGCGGAGAAATTACTGTTTGTGCATTTACAATATTCATTGATTTTTGCCATTGAAAAACGTCCAGAAATTATTGAAGCTACTGACTGAATGAAAGGAGCTGGTATCTCACTCTCTTTGAATCTTCTTTATCATGCTAAGAGGAGCAGGAAAAAGCAAAAAATTTCAGAATTGCACCTTGCAATGCGGAGAAATTACTGTTTGTGCATTTACAAAATTCATTGATTTTTGCCATTGAAAAACATCATGTTATTCATATACCAGAAATGTTTGAAGCTACTGACTGAATGAAAGGAGCTGGCATCTCACTCTCTTTGAATCTTCTTTATCAGGCTAAGAGGAGCAGGAAAAAGCAAAAAATTTCAGAATTGCACCTTGCAATGCGGAGAAATTACTGTTTGTGCATTTACAATATTCATTGATTTTTGCCATTGAAAAACGTCCAGAAATGATTGAAGCTACTGACTGAATGAAAGGAGCTGGCATCTCACTCTCTTTGAATCTTCTTTATCATACTAAGAGGAGCAGGAAAAAGCAAAAAATTTCAGAATTGCACCTTGCAATGCGGAGAAATTACTGTTTGTGCATTTACAATATTCATTGATTTTTGCCATTGAAAAATGTACAGAAATGATTGAAGCTACTGACTGAATGAAAGGAGCTGGCATCTCACTCTCTTTGAATCTTCTTTATCATGCTAAGAGGAGCAGGAAAAAGCAAAAAATTTCAGAATTGCACCTTGCAATGCGGAGAAATTACTGTTTGTGCATTTACAATATTCATTGATTTTTGCCATTGAAAAACGTCCAGAAATGATTGAAGCTACTGACTGAATGAAAGGAGCTGGCATCTCACTCTCTTTGAATCTTCTTTATCATGCTAAGAGGAGCAGGAAAAAGCAAAAAATTTCAGAATTGCACCTTGCAATGCGGAGAAATTCCTGTTTGTGCATTTACAATATTCATTGATTTTTGCCATTGAAAAACATCATGTTATTCATATACCAGAAATGTTTGAAGCTACTGACTGAATGAAAGGAGCTGGCATCTCACTCTCTTTGAATCTTCTTTATCATGCTAAGAGGAGCAGGAAAAAGCAAAAAATTTCAGAATTGCACCTTGCAATGCGGAGAAATTACTGTTTGTGCATTTACAATATTCATTGATTTTTGCCATTGAAAAACGTCCAGAAATGATTGAAGCTACTGACTGAATGAAAGGAGCTGGCATCTCACTCTCTTTGAATCTTCTTTATCATGCTAAGAGGAGCAGGAAAAAGCAAAAAATTTCAGAATTGCACCTTGCAATGCGGAGAAATTACTGTTTGTGCATTTACAATATTCATTGATTTTTGCCATTGAAAAACGTCCAGAAATGATTGAAGCTACTGACTGAATGAAAGGAGCTGGCATCTCAGTCTCTTTGAATCTTCTTTATCATGCTAAGAGGAGCAGGAAAAAGCAAAAAATTTCAGAATTGCACCTTGCAATGCGGAGAAATTACTGTTTGTGCATTTACAATATTCATTGATTTTTGCCATTGAAAAACGTCCAGAAATGATTGAAGCTACTAACTGAATGAAAGGAGCTGGCATCTCACTCTCTTTGAATCTTCTTTATCATGCTAAGAGGAGCAGGAAAAAGCAAAAAATTTCAGAATTGCACCTTGCAATGCGGAGAAATTACTGTTTGCGCATTTACAATATTCATTGATTTTTGCCATTGAAAAACATCATGTTATTCATATACCAGAAATGTTTGAAGCTACTGACTGAATGAAAGGAGCTGACATCTCAATCTCTTTGAATCTTCTTTATCATGCTAAGAGGAGCAGGAAAAAGCAAAAAATTTCAGAATTGCACCTTGCAATGCGGAGAAATTACTGTCTGTGCATTTACAATATTCATTGATTTTTGCCATTGAAAAACATCCAGAAATGATTGAAGCTACTGACTGAATGAAAGGAGCTGGCATCTCACTCTCTTTGAATCTTCTTTATCATGCTAAGAGGAGCAGGAAAAAGCAAAAAATTTCAGAATTGCACCTTGCAATGCGGAGAAATTACTGTTTGTGCATTTACAATATTCATTGATTTTTGCCATTGAAAAACGTCCAGAAATTATTGAAGCTACTGACTGAATGAAAGGAGCTGGTATCTCACTCTCTTTGAATCTTCTTTATCATGCTAAGAGGAGCAGGAAAAAGCAAAAAATTTCAGAATTGCACCTTGCAATGCGGAGAAATTACTGTTTGTGCATTTACAAAATTCATTGATTTTTGCCATTGAAAAACATCATGTTATTCATATACCAGAAATGTTTGAAGCTACTGACTGAATGAAAGGAGCTGGCATCTCACTCTCTTTGAATCTTCTTTATCATGCTAAGAGGAGCAGGAAAAAGCAAAAAATTTCAGAATTGCACCTTGCAATGCGGAGAAATTACTGTTTGTGCATTTACAATATTCATTGATTTTTGCCATTGAAAAACGTCCAGAAATGATTGAAGCTACTGACTGAATGAAAGGAGCTGGCATCTCACTCTCTTTGAATCTTCTTTATCATACTAAGAGGAGCAGGAAAAAGCAAAAAATTTCAGAATTGCACCTTGCAATGCGGAGAAATTACTGTTTGTGCATTTACAATATTCATTGATTTTTGCCATTGAAAAACGTACAGAAATGATTGAAGCTACTGACTGAATGAAAGGAGCTGGCATCTCACTCTCTTTGAATCTTCTTTATCATGCTAAGAGGAGCAGGAAAAAGCAAAAAATTTCAGAATTGCACCTTGCAATGCGGAGAAATTACTGTTTGTGCATTTACAATATTCATTGATTTTTGCCATTGAAAAACATCCAGAAATGATTGAAGCTACTGACTGAATGAAAGGAGCTGGCATCTCACTCTCTTTGAATCTTCTTTATCATGCTAAGAGGAGCAGGAAAAAGCAAAAAATTTCAGAATTGCACCTTGCAATGCGGAGAAATTACTGTTTGTGCATTTACAATATTCATTGATTTTTGCCATTGAAAAACGTCCAGAAATGATTGAAGCTACTGACTGAATGAAAGGAGCTGGCATCTCACTCTCTTTGAATCTTCTTTATCATGCTAAGAGGAGCAGGAAAAAGCAAAAAATTTCAGAATTGCACCTTGCAATGCGGAGAAATTTCTGTTTGTGCATTTACAATATTCATTGATTTTTGCCATTGAAAAACGTCCAGAAATGATTGAAGCTACTGACTGAATGAAAGGAGCTGGCATCTCACTCTCTTTGAATCTTCTTTATCATGCTAAGAGGAGCAGTAAAAAGCAAAAAATTTCAGAATTGCACATTGCAATGCGGAGAAATTACTGTTTGTGCATTTACAATATTCATTGATTTTTGCCATTGAAAAACATCATGTTATTCATATACCAGAAATGTTTGAAGCTACTGACTGAATGAAAGGAGCTGGCATCTCACTCTCTTTGAATCTTCTTTATCATGCTAAGAGGAGCAGGAAAAAGCAAAAAATTTCCGAATTGCACCTTGCAATGCGGAGAAATTACTGTTTGTGCATTTACAATATTCATTGATTTTTGCCATTGAAAAACGTCCAGAAATGTTTGAAGCTACTGACTGAATGAAAGGAGCTGGCATCTCACTCTCTTTGAATCTTCTTTATCATGCTAAGAGGAGCAGGAAAAAGCAAAAAATTTCAGAATTGCACCTTGCAATGCGGAGAAATTACTGTTTGTGCATTTACAATATTCATTGATTTTTGCCATTGAAAAACGTCCAGAAATGATTGAAGCTACTGACTGAATGAAAGGAGCTGGCATCTCACTCTCTTTGAATCTTCTTTATCATGCTAAGAGGAGCAGGAAAAAGCAAAAAATTTCAGAATTGCACCTTGCAATGCGAAGAAATTACTGTTTGTGCATTTACAATATTCATTGATTTTTGCCATTGAAAAACGTCCAGAAATGATTGAAGCTACTGACTGAATGAAAGGAGCTGGCATCTCACTCTCTTTGAATCTTCTTTATCATGCTAAGAGGAGCAGGAAAAAGCAAAAAATTTCAGAATTGCACCTTGCAATGCAGAGAAATTACTGTTTGTGCATTTACAATATTCATTGATTTTTGCCATTGAAAAACATCATGTTATTCATATACCAGAAATGTTTGAAGCTACTGACTGAATGAAAGGAGCTGGCATCTCACTCTCTTTGAATCTTCTTTATCATGCTAAGAGGAGCAGGAAAAAGCAAAAAATTTCAGAATTGCACCTTGCAATGCGGAGAAATTACTCTTTGTGCATTTACAATATTCATTGATTTTTGCCATTGAAAAACGTCCAGAAATGATTGAAGCTACTGACTGAATGAAAGGAGCTGGCATCTCACTCTCTTTGAATCTTCTTTATCATGCTAAGAGGAGCAGGAAAAAGCAAAAAATTTCAGAATTGCACCTTGCAATACTGAGAAATTACTGTTTGTGCATTTACAATATTCATTGATTTTTGCCATTGAAAAACATCATGTTATTCATATACCAGAAATGTTTGAAGCTACTGACTGAATGAAAGGAGCTGGCATCTCACTCTCTTTGAATCTTCTTTATCATGCTAAGAGGAGCAGGAAAAAGCAAAAAATTTCCGAATTGCACCTTGCAATGCGGAGAAATTACTGTTTGTGCATTTACAATATTCATTGATTTTTGCCATTGAAAAACGTCCAGAAATGTTTGAAGCTACTGACTGAATGAAAGGAGCTGGCATCTCACTCTCTTTGAATCTTCTTTATCATGCTCAGAGGAGCAGGAAAAAGCAAAAAATTTCAGAATTGCACCTTGCAATGCGGAGAAATTACTGTTTGTGCATTTACAATATTCATTGATTTTTGCTATTGAAAAACGTCCAGAAATGATTGAAGCTACTGACTGAATGAAAGGAGCTGGCATCTCACTCTCTTTGAATCTTCTTTATCATGCTAAGAGGAGCAGGAAAAAGCAAAAAATTTCAGAATTGCACCTTGCAATGCGGAGAAATTACTGTTTGTGCATTTACAATATTCATTGATTTTTGCCATTGAAAAACGTCCAGAAATGATTGAAGCTACTGACTGAATGAAAGGAGCTGGCATCTCACTCTCTTTGAATCTTCTTTATCATGCTAAGAGGAGCAGGAAAAAGCAAAAAATTTCAGAATTGCACCTTGCAATGCAGAGAAATTACTGTTTGTGCATTTACAATATTCATTGATTTTTGCCATTGAAAAACATCATGTTATTCATATACCAGAAATGTTTGAAGCTACTGACTGAATGAAAGGAGCTGGCATCTCACTCTCTTTGAATCTTCTTTATCATGCTAAGAGGAGCAGGAAAAAGCAAAAAATTTCAGAATTGCACCTTGCAATGCGGAGAAATTACTCTTTGTGCATTTACAATATTCATTGATTTTTGCCATTGAAAAACGTCCAGAAATGATTGAAGCTACTGACTGAATGAAAGGAGCTGGCATCTCACTCTCTTTGAATCTTCTTTATCATGCTAAGAGGAGCAGGAAAAAGCAAAAAATTTCAGAATTGCACCTTGCAATACTGAGAAATTACTGTTTGTGCATTTACAATATTCATTGATTTTTGCCATTGAAAAACATCGTTATTCATATACCAGAAATGTTTGAAGCTACTGACTGAATGAAAGGAGCTGGCATCTCACTCTCTTTGAATCTTCTTTATCATGCTAAGAGGAGCAGGAAAAAGCAAAAAATTTCAGAATTGCACCTTGCAATGCGGAGAAATTACTGTTTGTGCATTTACAATATTCATTGATTTTTGCCATTGAAAAACGTCCAGAAATGATTGAAGCTACTGACTGAATGAAAGGAGCTGGCATCTCACTCTCTTTGAATCTTCTTTATCATGCTAAGAGGAGCAGGAAAAAGCAAAAAATTTCAGAATTGCACCTTGCAATGCGGAGAAATTACTGTTTGTGCATTTACAATATTCATTGATTTTTGCCATTGAAAAACGTCCAGAAATGATAGAAGCTACTGACTGAATGAAAGGAGCTGGTATCTCACTCTCTTTGAATCTTCTTTATCATGCTAAGAGGAGCAGGAAAAAGCAAAAAATTTCAGAATTGCACCTTGCAATGCCGAGAAATTACTGTTTGTGCATTTAAAATATTCATTGATTTTTGCCATTGAAAAACATCATGTTATTCATATACCAGAAATGTTTGAAGCTACTGACTGAATGAAAGGAGCTGGCATCTCACTCTCTTTGAATCTTCTTTATCATGCTAAGAGGAGCAGGAAAAAGCAAAAAATTTCAGAATTGCACCTTGCAATGCGGAGAAATTACTGTTTGTGCATTTACAATATTCATTGATTTTTGCCATTGAAAAACGTCCAGAAATGATTGAAGCTACTGACTGAATGAAAGGAGCTGGCATCTCACTCTCTTTGAATCTTCTTTATCATGCTAAGAGGAGCAGGAAAAAGCAAAAAATTTCAGAATTGCACCTTGCAATGCGGAGAAATTACTGTTTGTGCATTTACAATATTCATTGATTTTTGCCATTGAAAAACGTCCAGAAATGATTGAAGCTACTGACTGAATGAAAGGAGCTGGCATCTCAGTCTCTTTGAATCTTCTTTATCATGCTAAGAGGAGCAGGAAAAAGCAAAAAATTTCAGAATTGCACCTTGCAATGCGGAGAAATTACTGTTTGTGCATTTACAATATTCATTGATTTTTGCCATTGAAAAACGTCCAGAAATGATTGAAGCTACTAACTGAATGAAAGGAGCTGGCATCTCACTCTCTTTGAATCTTCTTTATCATGCTAAGAGGAGCAGGAAAAAGCAAAAAATTTCAGAATTGCACCTTGCAATGCGGAGAAATTACTGTTTGTGCATTTACAATATTCATTGATTTTTGCCATTGAAAAACATCATGTTATTCATATACCAGAAATGTTTGAAGCTACTGACTGAATGAAAGGAGCTGACATCTCAATCTCTTTGAATCTTCTTTATCATGCTAAGAGGAGCAGGAAAAAGCAAAAAATTTCAGAATTGCACCTTGCAATGCGGAGAAATTACTGTCTGTGCATTTACAATATTCATTGATTTTTGCCATTGAAAAACATCCAGAAATGATTGAAGCTACTGACTGAATGAAAGGAGCTGGCATCTCACTCTCTTTGAATCTTCTTTATCATGCTAAGAGGAGCAGGAAAAAGCAAAAAATTTCAGAATTGCACCTTGCAATGCGGAGAAATTACTGTTTGTGCATTTACAATATTCATTGATTTTTGCCATTGAAAAACGTCCAGAAATTATTGAAGCTACTGACTGAATGAAAGGAGCTGGTATCTCACTCTCTTTGAATCTTCTTTATCATGCTAAGAGGAGCAGGAAAAAGCAAAAAATTTCAGAATTGCACCTTGCAATGCGGAGAAATTACTGTTTGTGCATTTACAATATTCATTGATTTTTGCCATTGAAAAACATCCAGAAATGATTGAAGCTACTGACTGAATGAAAGGAGCTGGCATCTCACTCTCTTTGAATCTTCTTTATCATGCTAAGAGGAGCAGGAAAAAGCAAAAAATTTCAGAATTGCACCTTGCAATGCGGAGAAATTACTGTTTGTGCATTTACAATATTCATTGATTTTTGCCATTGAAAAACGTCCAGAAATGATTGAAGCTACTGACTGAATGAAAGGAGCTGGCATCTCACTCTCTTTGAATCTTCTTTATCATGCTAAGAGGAGCAGGAAAAAGCAAAAAATTTCAGAATTGCACCTTGCAATGCGGAGAAATTTCTGTTTGTGCATTTACAATATTCATTGATTTTTGCCATTGAAAAACGTCCAGAAATGATTGAAGCTACTGACTGAATGAAAGGAGCTGGCATCTCACTCTCTTTGAATCTTCTTTATCATGCTAAGAGGAGCAGTAAAAAGCAAAAAATTTCAGAATTGCACATTGCAATGCGGAGAAATTACTGTTTGTGCATTTACAATATTCATTGATTTTTGCCATTGAAAAACATCATGTTATTCATATACCAGAAATGTTTGAAGCTACTGACTGAATGAAAGGAGCTGGCATCTCACTCTCTTTGAATCTTCTTTATCATGCTAAGAGGAGCAGGAAAAAGCAAAAAATTTCCGAATTGCACCTTGCAATGCGGAGAAATTACTGTTTGTGCATTTACAATATTCATTGATTTTTGCCATTGAAAAACGTCCAGAAATGTTTGAAGCTACTGACTGAATGAAAGGAGCTGGCATCTCACTCTCTTTGAATCTTCTTTATCATGCTAAGAGGAGCAGGAAAAAGCAAAAAATTTCAGAATTGCACCTTGCAATGCGGAGAAATTACTGTTTGTGCATTTACAATATTCATTGATTTTTGCCATTGAAAAACGTCCAGAAATGATTGAAGCTACTGACTGAATGAAAGGAGCTGGCATCTCACTCTCTTTGAATCTTCTTTATCATGCTAAGAGGAGCAGGAAAAAGCAAAAAATTTCAGAATTGCACCTTGCAATGCGAAGAAATTACTGTTTGTGCATTTACAATATTCATTGATTTTTGCCATTGAAAAACGTCCAGAAATGATTGAAGCTACTGACTGAATGAAAGGAGCTGGCATCTCACTCTCTTTGAATCTTCTTTATCATGCTAAGAGGAGCAGGAAAAAGCAAAAAATTTCAGAATTGCACCTTGCAATGCAGAGAAATTACTGTTTGTGCATTTACAATATTCATTGATTTTTGCCATTGAAAAACATCATGTTATTCATATACCAGAAATGTTTGAAGCTACTGACTGAATGAAAGGAGCTGGCATCTCACTCTCTTTGAATCTTCTTTATCATGCTAAGAGGAGCAGGAAAAAGCAAAAAATTTCAGAATTGCACCTTGCAATGCGGAGAAATTACTCTTTGTGCATTTACAATATTCATTGATTTTTGCCATTGAAAAACGTCCAGAAATGATTGAAGCTACTGACTGAATGAAAGGAGCTGGCATCTCACTCTCTTTGAATCTTCTTTATCATGCTAAGAGGAGCAGGAAAAAGCAAAAAATTTCAGAATTGCACCTTGCAATACTGAGAAATTACTGTTTGTGCATTTACAATATTCATTGATTTTTGCCATTGAAAAACATCATGTTATTCATATACCAGAAATGTTTGAAGCTACTGACTGAATGAAAGGAGCTGGCATCTCACTCTCTTTGAATCTTCTTTATCATGCTAAGAGGAGCAGGAAAAAGCAAAAAATTTCCGAATTGCACCTTGCAATGCGGAGAAATTACTGTTTGTGCATTTACAATATTCATTGATTTTTGCCATTGAAAAACGTCCAGAAATGTTTGAAGCTACTGACTGAATGAAAGGAGCTGGCATCTCACTCTCTTTGAATCTTCTTTATCATGCTAAGAGGAGCAGGAAAAAGCAAAAAATTTCAGAATTGCACCTTGCAATGCGGAGAAATTACTGTTTGTGCATTTACAATATTCATTGATTTTTGCTATTGAAAAACGTCCAGAAATGATTGAAGCTACTGACTGAATGAAAGGAGCTGGCATCTCACTCTCTTTGAATCTTCTTTATCATGCTAAGAGGAGCAGGAAAAAGCAAAAAATTTCAGAATTGCACCTTGCAATGCGGAGAAATTACTGTTTGTGCATTTACAATATTCATTGATTTTTGCCATTGAAAAACGTCCAGAAATGATTGAAGCTACTGACTGAATGAAAGGAGCTGGCATCTCACTCTCTTTGAATCTTCTTTATCATGCTAAGAGGAGCAGGAAAAAGCAAAAAATTTCAGAATTGCACCTTGCAATGCAGAGAAATTACTGTTTGTGCATTTACAATATTCATTGATTTTTGCCATTGAAAAACATCATGTTATTCATATACCAGAAATGTTTGAAGCTACTGACTGAATGAAAGGAGCTGGCATCTCACTCTCTTTGAATCTTCTTTATCATGCTAAGAGGAGCAGGAAAAAGCAAAAAATTTCAGAATTGCACCTTGCAATGCGGAGAAATTACTCTTTGTGCATTTACAATATTCATTGATTTTTGCCATTGAAAAACGTCCAGAAATGATTGAAGCTACTGACTGAATGAAAGGAGCTGGCATCTCACTCTCTTTGAATCTTCTTTATCATGCTAAGAGGAGCAGGAAAAAGCAAAAAATTTCAGAATTGCACCTTGCAATACTGAGAAATTACTGTTTGTGCATTTACAATATTCATTGATTTTTGCCATTGAAAAACATCGTTATTCATATACCAGAAATGTTTGAAGCTACTGACTGAATGAAAGGAGCTGGCATCTCACTCTCTTTGAATCTTCTTTATCATGCTAAGAGGAGCAGGAAAAAGCAAAAAATTTCAGAATTGCACCTTGCAATGCGGAGAAATTACTGTTTGTGCATTTACAATATTCATTGATTTTTGCCATTGAAAAACGTCCAGAAATGATTGAAGCTACTGACTGAATGAAAGGAGCTGGCATCTCACTCTCTTTGAATCTTCTTTATCATGCTAAGAGGAGCAGGAAAAAGCAAAAAATTTCAGAATTGCACCTTGCAATGCGGAGAAATTACTGTTTGTGCATTTACAATATTCATTGATTTTTGCCATTGAAAAACGTCCAGAAATGATAGAAGCTACTGACTGAATGAAAGGAGCTGGTATCTCACTCTCTTTGAATCTTCTTTATCATGCTAAGAGGAGCAGGAAAAAGCAAAAAATTTCAGAATTGCACCTTGCAATGCCGAGAAATTACTGTTTGTGCATTTAAAATATTCATTGATTTTTGCCATTGAAAAACATCATGTTATTCATATACCAGAAATGTTTGAAGCTACTGACTGAATGAAAGGAGCTGGCATCTCACTCTCTTTGAATCTTCTTTATCATGCTAAGAGGAGCAGGAAAAAGCAAAAAATTTCAGAATTGCACCTTGCAATGCGGAGAAATTTCTGTTTGTGCATTTACAATATTCATTGATTTTTGCCATTGAAAAACGTCCAGAAATGATTGAAGCTACTGACTGAATGAAAGGAGCTGGCATCTCACTCTCTTTGAATCTTCTTTATCATGCTAAGAGGAGCAGTAAAAAGCAAAAAATTTCAGAATTGCACATTGCAATGCGGAGAAATTACTGTTTGTGCATTTACAATATTCATTGATTTTTGCCATTGAAAAACATCATGTTATTCATATACCAGAAATGTTTGAAGCTACTGACTGAATGAAAGGAGCTGGCATCTCACTCTCTTTGAATCTTCTTTATCATGCTAAGAGGAGCAGGAAAAAGCAAAAAATTTCCGAATTGCACCTTGCAATGCGGAGAAATTACTGTTTGTGCATTTACAATATTCATTGATTTTTGCCATTGAAAAACGTCCAGAAATGTTTGAAGCTACTGACTGAATGAAAGGAGCTGGCATCTCACTCTCTTTGAATCTTCTTTATCATGCTAAGAGGAGCAGGAAAAAGCAAAAAATTTCAGAATTGCACCTTGCAATGCGGAGAAATTACTGTTTGTGCATTTACAATATTCATTGATTTTTGCCATTGAAAAACGTCCAGAAATGATTGAAGCTACTGACTGAATGAAAGGAGCTGGCATCTCACTCTCTTTGAATCTTCTTTATCATGCTAAGAGGAGCAGGAAAAAGCAAAAAATTTCAGAATTGCACCTTGCAATGCGAAGAAATTACTGTTTGTGCATTTACAATATTCATTGATTTTTGCCATTGAAAAACGTCCAGAAATGATTGAAGCTACTGACTGAATGAAAGGAGCTGGCATCTCACTCTCTTTGAATCTTCTTTATCATGCTAAGAGGAGCAGGAAAAAGCAAAAAATTTCAGAATTGCACCTTGCAATGCAGAGAAATTACTGTTTGTGCATTTACAATATTCATTGATTTTTGCCATTGAAAAACATCATGTTATTCATATACCAGAAATGTTTGAAGCTACTGACTGAATGAAAGGAGCTGGCATCTCACTCTCTTTGAATCTTCTTTATCATGCTAAGAGGAGCAGGAAAAAGCAAAAAATTTCAGAATTGCACCTTGCAATGCGGAGAAATTACTCTTTGTGCATTTACAATATTCATTGATTTTTGCCATTGAAAAACGTCCAGAAATGATTGAAGCTACTGACTGAATGAAAGGAGCTGGCATCTCACTCTCTTTGAATCTTCTTTATCATGCTAAGAGGAGCAGGAAAAAGCAAAAAATTTCAGAATTGCACCTTGCAATACTGAGAAATTACTGTTTGTGCATTTACAATATTCATTGATTTTTGCCATTGAAAAACATCATGTTATTCATATACCAGAAATGTTTGAAGCTACTGACTGAATGAAAGGAGCTGGCATCTCACTCTCTTTGAATCTTCTTTATCATGCTAAGAGGAGCAGGAAAAAGCAAAAAATTTCCGAATTGCACCTTGCAATGCGGAGAAATTACTGTTTGTGCATTTACAATATTCATTGATTTTTGCCATTGAAAAACGTCCAGAAATGTTTGAAGCTACTGACTGAATGAAAGGAGCTGGCATCTCACTCTCTTTGAATCTTCTTTATCATGCTAAGAGGAGCAGGAAAAAGCAAAAAATTTCAGAATTGCACCTTGCAATGCGGAGAAATTACTGTTTGTGCATTTACAATATTCATTGATTTTTGCTATTGAAAAACGTCCAGAAATGATTGAAGCTACTGACTGAATGAAAGGAGCTGGCATCTCACTCTCTTTGAATCTTCTTTATCATGCTAAGAGGAGCAGGAAAAAGCAAAAAATTTCAGAATTGCACCTTGCAATGCGGAGAAATTACTGTTTGTGCATTTACAATATTCATTGATTTTTGCCATTGAAAAACGTCCAGAAATGATTGAAGCTACTGACTGAATGAAAGGAGCTGGCATCTCACTCTCTTTGAATCTTCTTTATCATGCTAAGAGGAGCAGGAAAAAGCAAAAAATTTCAGAATTGCACCTTGCAATGCAGAGAAATTACTGTTTGTGCATTTACAATATTCATTGATTTTTGCCATTGAAAAACATCATGTTATTCATATACCAGAAATGTTTGAAGCTACTGACTGAATGAAAGGAGCTGGCATCTCACTCTCTTTGAATCTTCTTTATCATGCTAAGAGGAGCAGGAAAAAGCAAAAAATTTCAGAATTGCACCTTGCAATGCGGAGAAATTACTCTTTGTGCATTTACAATATTCATTGATTTTTGCCATTGAAAAACGTCCAGAAATGATTGAAGCTACTGACTGAATGAAAGGAGCTGGCATCTCACTCTCTTTGAATCTTCTTTATCATGCTAAGAGGAGCAGGAAAAAGCAAAAAATTTCAGAATTGCACCTTGCAATACTGAGAAATTACTGTTTGTGCATTTACAATATTCATTGATTTTTGCCATTGAAAAACATCGTTATTCATATACCAGAAATGTTTGAAGCTACTGACTGAATGAAAGGAGCTGGCATCTCACTCTCTTTGAATCTTCTTTATCATGCTAAGAGGAGCAGGAAAAAGCAAAAAATTTCAGAATTGCACCTTGCAATGCGGAGAAATTACTGTTTGTGCATTTACAATATTCATTGATTTTTGCCATTGAAAAACGTCCAGAAATGATTGAAGCTACTGACTGAATGAAAGGAGCTGGCATCTCACTCTCTTTGAATCTTCTTTATCATGCTAAGAGGAGCAGGAAAAAGCAAAAAATTTCAGAATTGCACCTTGCAATGCGGAGAAATTACTGTTTGTGCATTTACAATATTCATTGATTTTTGCCATTGAAAAACGTCCAGAAATGATAGAAGCTACTGACTGAATGAAAGGAGCTGGTATCTCACTCTCTTTGAATCTTCTTTATCATGCTAAGAGGAGCAGGAAAAAGCAAAAAATTTCAGAATTGCACCTTGCAATGCCGAGAAATTACTGTTTGTGCATTTAAAATATTCATTGATTTTTGCCATTGAAAAACATCATGTTATTCATATACCAGAAATGTTTGAAGCTACTGACTGAATGAAAGGAGCTGGCATCTCACTCTCTTTGAATCTTCTTTATCATGCTAAGAGGAGCAGGAAAAAGCAAAAAATTTCAGAATTGCACCTTGCAATGCGGAGAAATTACTGTTTGTGCATTTACAATATTCATTGATTTTTGCCATTGAAAAACGTCCAGAAATGATTGAAGCTACTGACTGAATGAAAGGAGCTGGCATCTCACTCTCTTTGAATCTTCTTTATCATGCTAAGAGGAGCAGGAAAAAGCAAAAAATTTCAGAATTGCACCTTGCAATGCGGAGAAATTACTGTTTGTGCATTTACAATATTCATTGATTTTTGCCATTGAAAAACGTCCAGAAATGATTGAAGCTACTGACTGAATGAAAGGAGCTGGCATCTCAGTCTCTTTGAATCTTCTTTATCATGCTAAGAGGAGCAGGAAAAAGCAAAAAATTTCAGAATTGCACCTTGCAATGCGGAGAAATTACTGTTTGTGCATTTACAATATTCATTGATTTTTGCCATTGAAAAACGTCCAGAAATGATTGAAGCTACTAACTGAATGAAAGGAGCTGGCATCTCACTCTCTTTGAATCTTCTTTATCATGCTAAGAGGAGCAGGAAAAAGCAAAAAATTTCAGAATTGCACCTTGCAATGCGGAGAAATTACTGTTTGTGCATTTACAATATTCATTGATTTTTGCCATTGAAAAACATCATGTTATTCATATACCAGAAATGTTTGAAGCTACTGACTGAATGAAAGGAGCTGACATCTCAATCTCTTTGAATCTTCTTTATCATGCTAAGAGGAGCAGGAAAAAGCAAAAAATTTCAGAATTGCACCTTGCAATGCGGAGAAATTACTGTCTGTGCATTTACAATATTCATTGATTTTTGCCATTGAAAAACATCCAGAAATGATTGAAGCTACTGACTGAATGAAAGGAGCTGGCATCTCACTCTCTTTGAATCTTCTTTATCATGCTAAGAGGAGCAGGAAAAAGCAAAAAATTTCAGAATTGCACCTTGCAATGCGGAGAAATTACTGTTTGTGCATTTACAATATTCATTGATTTTTGCCATTGAAAAACGTCCAGAAATTATTGAAGCTACTGACTGAATGAAAGGAGCTGGTATCTCACTCTCTTTGAATCTTCTTTATCATGCTAAGAGGAGCAGGAAAAAGCAAAAAATTTCAGAATTGCACCTTGCAATGCGGAGAAATTACTGTTTGTGCATTTACAAAATTCATTGATTTTTGCCATTGAAAAACATCATGTTATTCATATACCAGAAATGTTTGAAGCTACTGACTGAATGAAAGGAGCTGGCATCTCACTCTCTTTGAATCTTCTTTATCATGCTAAGAGGAGCAGGAAAAAGCAAAAAATTTCAGAATTGCACCTTGCAATGCGGAGAAATTACTGTTTGTGCATTTACAATATTCATTGATTTTTGCCATTGAAAAACGTCCAGAAATGATTGAAGCTACTGACTGAATGAAAGGAGCTGGCATCTCACTCTCTTTGAATCTTCTTTATCATACTAAGAGGAGCAGGAAAAAGCAAAAAATTTCAGAATTGCACCTTGCAATGCGGAGAAATTACTGTTTGTGCATTTACAATATTCATTGATTTTTGCCATTGAAAAACGTACAGAAATGATTGAAGCTACTGACTGAATGAAAGGAGCTGGCATCTCACTCTCTTTGAATCTTCTTTATCATGCTAAGAGGAGCAGGAAAAAGCAAAAAATTTCAGAATTGCACCTTGCAATGCGGAGAAATTACTGTTTGTGCATTTACAATATTCATTGATTTTTGCCATTGAAAAACATCATGTTATTCATATACCAGAAATGATTGAAGCTACTGACTGAATGAAAGGAGCTGGCATCTCACTCTCTTTGAATCTTCTTTATCATGCTAAGAGGAGCAGGAAAAAGCAAAAAATTTCAGAATTGCACCTTGCAATGCGGAGAAATTACTGTTTGTGCATTTACAATATTCATTGATTTTTGCCATTGAAAAACGTCCAGAAATGATAGAAGCTACTGACAGAATGAAAGGAGCTGGTATCTCACTCTCTTTGAATCTTCTTTATCATGCTAAGAGGAGCAGGAAAAAGCAAGAAATTTCAGAATTGCACCTTGCAATGCGGAGAAATTACTGTTTGTGCATTTAAAATATTCATTGATTTTTGCCATTGAAAAACATCATGTTATTCATATACCAGAAATGTTTGAAGCTACTGACTGAATGAAAGGAGCTGGCATCTCACTCTCTTTGAATCTTCTTTATCATGCTAAGAGGAGCAGGAAAAAGCAAAAAATTTCAGAATTGCACCTTGCAATGCGGAGAAATTACTGTTTGTGCATTTACAATATTCATTGATTTTTGCCATTGAAAAACGTCCAGAAATGATTGAAGCTACTGACTGAATGAAAGGAGCTGGCATCTCACTCTCTTTGAATCTTCTTTATCATACTAAGAGGAGCAGGAAAAAGCAAAAAATTTCAGAATTGCACCTTGCAATGCGGAGAAATTACTGTTTGTGCATTTACAATATTCATTGATTTTTGCCATTGAAAAACGTACAGAAATGATTGAAGCTACTGACTGAATGAAAGGAGCTGGCATCTCACTCTCTTTGAATCTTCTTTATCATGCTAAGAGGAGCAGGAAAAAGCAAAAAATTTCAGAATTGCACCTTGCAATGCGGAGAAATTACTGTTTGTGCATTTACAATATTCATTGATTTTTGCCATTGAAAAACATCATGTTATTCATATACCAGAAATGATTGAAGCTACTGACTGAATGAAAGGAGCTGGCATCTCACTCTCTTTGAATCTTCTTTATCATGCTAAGAGGAGCAGGAAAAAGCAAAAAATTTCAGAATTGCACCTTGCAATGCGGAGAAATTACTGTTTGTGCATTTACAATATTCATTGATTTTTGCCATTGAAAAACGTCCAGAAATGATAGAAGCTACTGACAGAATGAAAGGAGCTGGTATCTCACTCTCTTTGAATCTTCTTTATCATGCTAAGAGGAGCAGGAAAAAGCAAGAAATTTCAGAATTGCACCTTGCAATGCGGAGAAATTACTGTTTGTGCATTTAAAATATTCATTGATTTTTGCCATTGAAAAACATCATGTTATTCATATACCAGAAATGTTTGAAGCTACTGACTGAATGAAAGGAGCTGGCATCTCACTCTCTTTGAATCTTCTTTATCATGCTAAGAGGAGCAGGAAAAAGCAAAAAATTTCAGAATTGCACCTTGCAATGCGGAGAAATTACTGTTTGTGCATTTACAATATTCATTGATTTTTGCCATTGAAAAACGTCCAGAAATGATTGAAGCTACTGACTGAATGAAAGGAGCTGGCATCTCACTCTCTTTGAATCTTCTTTATCATGCTAAGAGGAGCAGGAAAAAGCAAAAAATTTCAGAATTGCACCTTGCAATGCGGAGAAATTACTGTTTGTGCATTTACAATATTCATTGATTTTTGCCATTGAAAAACGTCCAGAAATGATTGAAGCTACTGACTGAATGAAAGGAGCTGGCATCTCAGTCTCTTTGAATCTTCTTTATCATGCTAAGAGGAGCAGGAAAAAGCAAAAAATTTCAGAATTGCACCTTGCAATGCGGAGAAATTACTGTTTGTGCATTTACAATATTCATTGATTTTTGCCATTGAAAAACGTCCAGAAATGATTGAAGCTACTAACTGAATGAAAGGAGCTGGCATCTCACTCTCTTTGAATCTTCTTTATCATGCTAAGAGGAGCAGGAAAAAGCAAAAAATTTCAGAATTGCACCTTGCAATGCGGAGAAATTACTGTTTGTGCATTTACAATATTCATTGATTTTTGCCATTGAAAAACATCATGTTATTCATATACCAGAAATGTTTGAAGCTACTGACTGAATGAAAGGAGCTGGCATCTCACTCTCTTTGAATCTTCTTTATCATGCTAAGAGGAGCAGGAAAAAGCAAAAAATTTCAGAATTGCACCTTGCAATGCGGAGAAATTACTGTTTGTGCATTTACAATATTCATTGATTTTTGCCATTGAAAAACGTCCAGAAATGAATGAAGCTACTGACTGAATGAAAGGAGCTGGCATCTCACTCTCTTTGAATCTTCTTTATCATGCTAAGAGGAGCAGGAAAAAGCAAAAAATTTCAGAATTGCACCTTGCAATGCGGAGAAATTACTGTTTGTGCATTTACAATATTCATTGATTTTTGCCATTGAAAAACGTACAGAAATGATTGAAGCTACTGACTGAATGAAAGGAGCTGGCATCTCAGTCTCTTTGAATCTTCTTTATCATGCTAAGAGGAGCAGGAAAAAGCAAAAAATTTCAGAATTGCACCTTGCAATGCGGAGAAATTACTGTTTGTGCATTTACAATATTCATTGATTTTTGCCATTGAAAAACGTCCAGAAATGATTGAAGCTACTAACTGAATGAAAGGAGCTGGCATCTCACTCTCTTTGAATCTTCTTTATCATGCTAAGAGGAGCAGGAAAAAGCAAAAAATTTCAGAATTGCACCTTGCAATGCGGAGAAATTACTGTTTGTGCATTTACAATATTCATTGATTTTTGCCATTGAAAAACGTCCAGAAATTATTGAAGCTACTGACTGAATGAAAGGAGCTGGTATCTCACTCTCTTTGAATCTTCTTTATCATGCTAAGAGGAGCAGGAAAAAGCAAAAAATTTCAGAATTGCACCTTGCAATGCGGAGAAATTACTGTTTGTGCATTTACAAAATTCATTGATTTTTGCCATTGAAAAACATCATGTTATTCATATACCAGAAATGTTTGAAGCTACTGACTGAATGAAAGGAGCTGGCATCTCACTCTCTTTGAATCTTCTTTATCATGCTAAGAGGAGCAGGAAAAAGCAAAAAATTTCAGAATTGCACCTTGCAATGCGGAGAAATTACTGTTTGTGCATTTACAATATTCATTGATTTTTGCCATTGAAAAACGTCCAGAAATGATTGAAGCTACTGACTGAATGAAAGGAGCTGGCATCTCACTCTCTTTGAATCTTCTTTATCATACTAAGAGGAGCAGGAAAAAGCAAAAAATTTCAGAATTGCACCTTGCAATGCGGAGAAATTACTGTTTGTGCATTTACAATATTCATTGATTTTTGCCATTGAAAAACGTACAGAAATGATTGAAGCTACTGACTGAATGAAAGGAGCTGGCATCTCACTCTCTTTGAATCTTCTTTATCATGCTAAGAGGAGCAGGAAAAAGCAAAAAATTTCAGAATTGCACCTTGCAATGCGGAGAAATTACTGTTTGTGCATTTACAATATTCATTGATTTTTGCCATTGAAAAACGTCCAGAAATGATTGAAGCTACTGACTGAATGAAAGGAGCTGGCATCTCACTCTCTTTGAATCTTCTTTATCATGCTAAGAGGAGCAGGAAAAAGCAAAAAATTTCAGAATTGCACCTTGCAATGCGGAGAAATTCCTGTTTGTGCATTTACAATATTCATTGATTTTTGCCATTGAAAAACATCATGTTATTCATATACCAGAAATGTTTGAAGCTACTGACTGAATGAAAGGAGCTGGCATCTCACTCTCTTTGAATCTTCTTTATCATGCTAAGAGGAGCAGGAAAAAGCAAAAAATTTCAGAATTGCACCTTGCAATGCGGAGAAATTACTGTTTGTGCATTTACAATATTCATTGATTTTTGCCATTGAAAAACGTCCAGAAATGATTGAAGCTACTGACTGAATGAAAGGAGCTGGCATCTCACTCTCTTTGAATCTTCTTTATCATGCTAAGAGGAGCAGGAAAAAGCAAAAAATTTCAGAATTGCACCTTGCAATGCGGAGAAATTACTGTTTGTGCATTTACAATATTCATTGATTTTTGCCATTGAAAAACGTCCAGAAATGATTGAAGCTACTGACTGAATGAAAGGAGCTGGCATCTCAGTCTCTTTGAATCTTCTTTATCATGCTAAGAGGAGCAGGAAAAAGCAAAAAATTTCAGAATTGCACCTTGCAATGCGGAGAAATTACTGTTTGTGCATTTACAATATTCATTGATTTTTGCCATTGAAAAACGTCCAGAAATGATTGAAGCTACTAACTGAATGAAAGGAGCTGGCATCTCACTCTCTTTGAATCTTCTTTATCATGCTAAGAGGAGCAGGAAAAAGCAAAAAATTTCAGAATTGCACCTTGCAATGCGGAGAAATTACTGTTTGTGCATTTACAATATTCATTGATTTTTGCCATTGAAAAACATCATGTTATTCATATACCAGAAATGTTTGAAGCTACTGACTGAATGAAAGGAGCTGACATCTCAATCTCTTTGAATCTTCTTTATCATGCTAAGAGGAGCAGGAAAAAGCAAAAAATTTCAGAATTGCACCTTGCAATGCGGAGAAATTACTGTCTGTGCATTTACAATATTCATTGATTTTTGCCATTGAAAAACATCCAGAAATGATTGAAGCTACTGACTGAATGAAAGGAGCTGGCATCTCACTCTCTTTGAATCTTCTTTATCATGCTAAGAGGAGCAGGAAAAAGCAAAAAATTTCAGAATTGCACCTTGCAATGCGGAGAAATTACTGTTTGTGCATTTACAATATTCATTGATTTTTGCCATTGAAAAACGTCCAGAAATTATTGAAGCTACTGACTGAATAAAAGGAGCTGGTATCTCACTCTCTTTGAATCTTCTTTATCATGCTAAGAGGAGCAGGAAAAAGCAAAAAATTTCAGAATTGCACCTTGCAATGCGGAGAAATTACTGTTTGTGCATTTACAAAATTCATTGATTTTTGCCATTGAAAAACATCCTGTTATTCATATACCAGAAATGTTTGAAGCTACTGACTGAATGAAAGGAGCTGGCATCTCACTCTCTTTGAATCTTCTTTATCATGCTAAGAGGAGCAGGAAAAAGCAAAAAATTTCAGAATTGCACCTTGCAATGCGGAGAAATTACTGTTTGCGCATTTACAATATTCATTGATTTTTGCCATTGAAAAACGTCCAGAAATGATTGAAGCTACTGACTGAATGAAAGGAGCTGGCATCTCACTCTCTTTGAATCTTCTTTATCATACTAAGAGGAGCAGGAAAAAGCAAAAAATTTCAGAATTGCACCTTGCAATGCGGAGAAATTACTGTTTGTGCATTTACAATATTCATTGATTTTTGCCATTGAAAAACGTACAGAAATGATTGAAGCTACTGACTGAATGAAAGGAGCTGGCATCTCACTCTCTTTGAATCTTCTTTATCATGCTAAGAGGAGCAGGAAAAAGCAAAAAATTTCAGAATTGCACCTTGCAATGCGGAGAAATTACTGTTTGTGCATTTACAATATTCATTGATTTTTGCCATTGAAAAACATCATGTTATTCATATACCAGAAATGATTGAAGCTACTGACTGAATGAAAGGAGCTGGCATCTCACTCTCTTTGAATCTTCTTTATCATGCTAAGAGGAGCAGGAAAAAGCAAAAAATTTCAGAATTGCACCTTGCAATGCGGAGAAATTACTGTTTGTGCATTTACAATATTCATCGATTTTTGCCATTGAAAAATGTCCAGAAATGATTGAAGCTACTGACTGAATGAAAGGAGCTGGCATCTCACTCTCTTTGAATCTTCTTTATCATGCTAAGAGGAGCAGGAAAAAGCAAAAAATTTCAGAATTGCACCTTGCAATGCGGAGAAATTCCTGTTTGTGCATTTACAATATTCATTGATTTTTGCCATTGAAAAACATCATGTTATTCATATACCAGAAATGTTTGAAGCTACTGACTGAATGAAAGGAGCTGGCATCTCACTCTCTTTGAATCTTCTTTATCATGCTAAGAGGAGCAGGAAAAAGCAAAAAATTTCAGAATTGCACCTTGCAATGTGGAGAAATTACTGTTTGTGCATTTACAATATTCATTGATTTTTGCCATTGAAAAACGTCCAGAAATTATTGAAGCTACTGACTGAATGAAAGGAGCTGGTATCTCACTCTCTTTGAATCTTCTTTATCATGCTAAGAGGAGCAGGAAAAAGCAAAAAATTTCAGAATTGCACCTTGCAATGCGGAGAAATTACTGTTTGTGCATTTACAAAATTCATTGATTTTTGCCATTGAAAAACATCATGTTATTCATATACCAGAAATGTTTGAAGCTACTGACTGAATGAAAGGAGCTGGCATCTCACTCTCTTTGAATCTTCTTTATCATGCTAAGAGGAGCAGGAAAAAGCAAAAAATTTCAGAATTGCACCTTGCAATGCGGAGAAATTACTGTTTGTGCATTTACAATATTCATTGATTTTTGACATTGAAAAACGTCCAGAAATGATTGAAGCTACTGACTGAATGAAAGGAGCTGGCATCTCACTCTCTTTGAATCTTCTTTATCATACTAAGAGGAGCAGGAAAAAGCAAAAAATTTCAGAATTGCACCTTGCAATGCGGAGAAATTACTGTTTGTGCATTTACAATATTCATTGATTTTTGCCATTGAAAAACGTACAGAAATGATTGAAGCTACTGACTGAATGAAAGGAGCTGGCATCTCACTCTCTTTGAATCTTCTTTATCATGCTAAGAGGAGCAGGAAAAAGCAAAAAATTTCAGAATTGCACCTTGCAATGCGGAGAAATTACTGTTTGTGCATTTACAATATTCATTGATTTTTGCCATTGAAAAACATCATGGTGAGATACCAGCTCCTTTCATTCAGTCAGTAGCTTCAATCATTTCTGGACGTTTTTCAATGGCAAAAATCAATGAATATTGTAAATGCACAAACAGTAATTTCTCCGCATTGCAAGGTGCAATTCTGAAATTTTTTGCTTTTTCCTGCTCCTCTTAGCATGATAAAGAAGATTCAAAGAGAGTGAGATGCCAGCTCCTTTCATTCAGTCAGTAGCTTCAATCATTTCTGGACGTTTTTCAATGGCAAAAATCAATGAATATTGTAAATGCACAAACAGTAATTTCTCCGCATTGCAAGGTGCAATTCTGAAATTTTTTGCTTTTTCCTGCTCCTCTTAGCATGATAAAGAAGAATCAAAGAGAGTGAGATGCCAGCTCCTTTCATTCAGTCAGTAGCTTCAATCATTTCTGGTATATGAATAACATGATGTTTTTCAATGGCAAAAATCAATGAATATTGTAAATGCACAAACAGTAATTTCTCCGCATTGCAAGGTGCAAATCTGAAATTTTTTGCTTTCTCCTGCTCCTCTTAGCATGATAAAGAAGATTCAAAGAGAGTGAGATGCCAGCTCCTTTCATTCAGTCAGTAGCTTCAATCATTTCTGGACGTTTTTCAATGGCAAAAATCAATGAATATTGTAAATGCACAAACAGTAATTTCTCCGCATTGCAAGGTGCAATTCTGAAATTTTTTGCTTTTTCCTGCTCCTCTTAGCATGATAAAGAAGATTCAAAGAGAGTGAGATGCCAGCTCCTTTCATTCAGTCAGTAGCTTCAAACATTTCTGGACGTTTTTCAATGGCAAAAATCAATGAATATTGTAAATGCACAAACAGTAATTTCTCCGCATTGCAATGTGCAATTCTGAAATTTTTTGCTTTTTCCTGCTCCTCTTAGCATGATAAAGAAGATTCAAAGAGAGTGAGATGCCAGCTCCTTTCATTCAGTCAGTAGCTTCAAACATTTCTGGTATATGAATAACATGATGTTTTTCAATGGCAAAAATCAATGAATATTGTAAATGCACAAACAGTAATTTCTCCGCATTGCAAGGTGCAATTCTGAAATTTTTTGCTTTTTCCTGCTCCTCTTAGCATGATAAAGAAGATTCAAAGAGAGTGAGATGCCAGCTCCTTTCATTCAGTCAGTAGCTTCAATCATTTCTGGATGTTTTTCAATGGCAAAAATCAATGAATATTGTAAATGCACAAACAGTAATTTCTCCGCATTGCAAGGTGCAATTCTGAAATTTTTTGCTTTTTCCTGCTCATCTTAGCATGATAAAGAAGATTCAAAGAGAGTGAGATGCCAGCTCCTTTCATTCAGTCAGTAGCTTCAATCATTTCTGGTATATGAATAACATGATGTTTTTCAATGGCAAAAATCAATGAATATTGTAAATGCACAAACAGTAATTTCTCCGCATTGCAAGGTGCAATTCTGAAATTTTTTGCTTTTTCCTGCTCCTCTTAGCATGATAAAGATTCAAAGAGAGTGAGATGCCAGCTCCTTTCATTCAGTCAGTAGCTTCAATCATTTCTGGACGTTTTTCAATGGCAAAAATCAATGAATATTGTAAATGCACAAACAGTAATTTCTCCGCATTGCAAGGTGCAATTCTGAAATTTTTTGCTTTTTCCTGCTCCTCTTAGCATGATAAAGAAGATTCAAAGAGAGTGAGATGCCAGCTCCTTTCATTCAGTCAGTAGCTTCAATCATTTCTGGACGTTTTTCAATGGCAAAAATCAATGAATATTGTAAATGCACAAACAGTAATTTCTCCGCATTGCAAGGTGCAATTCTGAAATTTTTTGCTTTTTCCTGCTCCTCTTAGCATGATAAAGAAGATTCAAAGAGAGTGAGATGCCAGCTCCTTTCATTCAGTCAGTAGCTTCAATCATTTCTGGACGTTTTTCAATGGCAAAAATCAATGAATATTGTAAATGCACAAACAGTAATTTCTCCGCATTGCAAGGTGCAATTCTGAAATTTTTTGCTTTTTCCTGCTCCTCTTAGCATGATAAAGATTCAAAGAGAGTGAGATGCCAGCTCCTTTCATTCAGTCAGTAGCTTCAATCATTTCTGGACGTTTTTCAATGGCAAAAATCAATGAATATTGTAAATGCACAAACAGTAATTTCTCCGCATTGCAAGGTGCAATTCTGTAATTTTTTGCTTTTTCCTGCTCCTCTTAGCATGATAAAGAAGATTCAAAGAGAGTGAGATGCCAGCTCCTTTCATTCAGTCAGTAGCTTCAATCATTTCTGGACGTTTTTCAATGGCAAAAATCAATGAATATTGTAAATGCACAAACAGTAATTTCTCCGCATTGCAAGGTGCAATTCTGAAATTTTTTGCTTTTTCCTGCTCCCCTTAGCATGATAAAGAAGATTCAAAGAGAGTGAGATGCCAGCTCCTTTCATTCAGTCAGTAGCTTCAATCATTTCTGGTATATGAATAACATGATGTTTTTCAATGGCAAAAATCAATGAATATTGTAAATGCACAAACAGTAATTTCTCCGCATTGCAAGGTGCAAATCTGAAATTTTTTGCTTTCTCCTGCTCCTCTTAGCATGATAAAGAAGATTCAAAGAGAGTGAGATGCCAGCTCCTTTCATTCAGTCAGTAGCTTCAATAATTTCTGGACGTTTTTCAATGGCAAAAATCAATGAATATTGTAAATGCACAAACAGTAATTTCTCCGCATTGCAAGGTGCAATTCTGAAATTTTTTGCTTTTTCCTGCTCCTCTTAGCATGATAAAGAAGATTCAAAGAGAGTGAGATGCCAGCTCCTTTCATTCAGTCAGTAGCTTCAAACATTTCTGGACGTTTTTCAATGGCAAAAATCAATGAATATTGTAAATGCACAAACAGTAATTTCTCCGCATTGCAATGTGCAATTCTGAAATTTTTTGCTTTTTCCTGCTCCTCTTAGCATGATAAAGAAGATTCAAAGAGAGTGAGATGCCAGCTCCTTTCATTCAGTCAGTAGCTTCAAACATTTCTGGTATATGAATAACATGATGTTTTTCAATGGCAAAAATCAATGAATATTGTAAATGCACAAACAGTAATTTCTCCGCATTGCAAGGTGCAATTCTGAAATTTTTTGCTTTTTCCTGCTCCTCTTAGCATGATAAAGAAGATTCAAAGAGAGTGAGATGCCAGCTCCTTTCATTCAGTCAGTAGCTTCAATCATTTCTGGTATATGAATAACATGATGTTTTTAAATGGCAAAAATCAATGAATATTGTAAATGCACAAACAGTAATTTCTCCGCATTGCAAGGTGCAATTCTGAAATTTTTGCTTTTTCCTGCTCCTCTTAGCATGATAAAGAAGATTCAAAGAGAGTGAGATGCCAGCTCCTTTCATTCAGTCAGTAGCTTCAATCATTTCTGGACGTTTTTCAATGGCAAAAATCAATGAATATTGTAAATGCACAAACAGTAATTTCTCCGCATTGCAAGGTGCAATTCTGAAATTTTTTGCTTTTTCCTGCTCCTCTTAGCATGATAAAGAAGATTCAAAGAGAGTGAGATGCCAGCTCCTTTCATTCAGTCAGTAGCTTCAATCTTTTATGGACGTTTTTCAATGGCAAAAATCAATGAATATTGTAAATGCACAAACAGTAATTTCTCCGCATTGCAAGGTGCAATTCTGAAATTTTTTGCTTTTTCCTGCTCCTCAGCATGATAAAGAAGATTCAAAGAGAGTGAGATGCCAGGTCCTTTCATTCAGTCAGTAGCTTCAATCATTTCTGGTATATGAATAACATGATGTTTTTCAATGGCAAAAATCAATGAATATTGTAAATGCACAAACAGTAATTTCTCCGCATTGCAAGGTGCAATTCTGAAATTTTTTGCTTTTTCCTGCTCCTCTTAGCATGATAAAGAAGATTCAAAGAGAGTGAGATGCCAGCTCCTTTCATTCAGTCAGTAGCTTCAAACATTTCTGGTATATGAATAACATGATGTTTTTCAATGGCAAAAATCAATGAATATTGTAAATGCACAAACAGTAATTTCTCCGCATTGCAAGGTGCAATTCTGAAATTTTTTGCTTTTTCCTGCTCCTCTTAGCATGATAAAGAAGATTCAAAGAGAGTGAGATGCCAGCTCCTTTCATTCAGTCAGTAGCTTCAATCATTTCTGGACGTTTTTTAATGGCAAAAATCAATGAATATTGTAAATGCACAAACAGTAATTTCTCCGCATTGCAAGGTGCAAATCTTAAATTTTTTGCTTTTTCCTGCTCCTCTTAGCATGATAAAGATTCAAAGAGAGTGAGATGCCAGCTCCTTTCATTCAGTCAGTAGCTTCAATCATTTCTGGACGTTTTTCAATGGCAAAAATCAATGAATATTGTAAATGCACAAACAGTAATTTCTCCGCATTGCAAGGTGCAATTCTGAAATTTTTTGCTTTTTCCTGCTCCTCATAGCATGATAAAGAAGATTCAAAGAGAGTGAGATGCCAGCTCCTTTCATTCAGTCAGTAGCTTCAAACATTTCTGGTATATGAATAACATGGTTTTTCAATGGCAAAAATCAATGAATATTGTAAATGCACAAACAGTAATTTCTCCGCATTGCAAGGTGCAATTCTGAAATTTTTTGCTTTTTCCTGCTCCTCTTAGCATGATAAAGATTCAAAGAGAGTGAGATGCCAGCTCCTTTCATTCAGTCAGTAGCTTCAATCATTTCTGGACGTTTTTCAATGGCAAAAATCAATGAATATTGTAAATGCACAAACAGTAATTTCTCCGCATTGCAAGGTGCAATTCTGTAATTTTTTGCTTTTTCCTGCTCCTCTTAGCATGATAAAGAAGATTCAAAGAGAGTGAGATGCCAGCTCCTTTCATTCAGTCAGTAGCTTCAATCATTTCTGGACGTTTTTCAATGGCAAAAATCAATGAATATTGTAAATGCACAAACAGTAATTTCTCCGCATTGCAAGGTGCAATTCTGAAATTTTTTGCTTTTTCCTGCTCCCCTTAGCATGATAAAGAAGATTCAAAGAGAGTGAGATGCCAGCTCCTTTCATTCAGTCAGTAGCTTCAATCATTTCTGGTATATGAATAACATGATGTTTTTCAATGGCAAAAATCAATGAATATTGTAAATGCACAAACAGTAATTTCTCCGCATTGCAAGGTGCAAATCTGAAATTTTTTGCTTTCTCCTGCTCCTCTTAGCATGATAAAGAAGATTCAAAGAGAGTGAGATGCCAGCTCCTTTCATTCAGTCAGTAGCTTCAATAATTTCTGGACGTTTTTCAATGGCAAAAATCAATGAATATTGTAAATGCACAAACAGTAATTTCTCCGCATTGCAAGGTGCAATTCTGAAATTTTTTGCTTTTTCCTGCTCCTCTTAGCATGATAAAGAAGATTCAAAGAGAGTGAGATGCCAGCTCCTTTCATTCAGTCAGTAGCTTCAAACATTTCTGGACGTTTTTCAATGGCAAAAATCAATGAATATTGTAAATGCACAAACAGTAATTTCTCCGCATTGCAATGTGCAATTCTGAAATTTTTTGCTTTTTCCTGCTCCTCTTAGCATGATAAAGAAGATTCAAAGAGAGTGAGATGCCAGCTCCTTTCATTCAGTCAGTAGCTTCAAACATTTCTGGTATATGAATAACATGATGTTTTTCAATGGCAAAAATCAATGAATATTGTAAATGCACAAACAGTAATTTCTCCGCATTGCAAGGTGCAATTCTGAAATTTTTTGCTTTTTCCTGCTCCTCTTAGCATGATAAAGAAGATTCAAAGAGAGTGAGATGCCAGCTCCTTTCATTCAGTCAGTAGCTTCAATCATTTCTGGTATATGAATAACATGATGTTTTTAAATGGCAAAAATCAATGAATATTGTAAATGCACAAACAGTAATTTCTCCGCATTGCAAGGTGCAATTCTGAAATTTTTGCTTTTTCCTGCTCCTCTTAGCATGATAAAGAAGATTCAAAGAGAGTGAGATGCCAGCTCCTTTCATTCAGTCAGTAGCTTCAATCATTTCTGGACGTTTTTCAATGGCAAAAATCAATGAATATTGTAAATGCACAAACAGTAATTTCTCCGCATTGCAAGGTGCAATTCTGAAATTTTTTGCTTTTTCCTGCTCCTCTTAGCATGATAAAGAAGATTCAAAGAGAGTGAGATGCCAGCTCCTTTCATTCAGTCAGTAGCTTCAATCTTTTATGGACGTTTTTCAATGGCAAAAATCAATGAATATTGTAAATGCACAAACAGTAATTTCTCCGCATTGCAAGGTGCAATTCTGAAATTTTTTGCTTTTTCCTGCTCCTCAGCATGATAAAGAAGATTCAAAGAGAGTGAGATGCCAGGTCCTTTCATTCAGTCAGTAGCTTCAATCATTTCTGGTATATGAATAACATGATGTTTTTCAATGGCAAAAATCAATGAATATTGTAAATGCACAAACAGTAATTTCTCCGCATTGCAAGGTGCAATTCTGAAATTTTTTGCTTTTTCCTGCTCCTCTTAGCATGATAAAGAAGATTCAAAGAGAGTGAGATGCCAGCTCCTTTCATTCAGTCAGTAGCTTCAAACATTTCTGGTATATGAATAACATGATGTTTTTCAATGGCAAAAATCAATGAATATTGTAAATGCACAAACAGTAATTTCTCCGCATTGCAAGGTGCAATTCTGAAATTTTTTGCTTTTTCCTGCTCCTCTTAGCATGATAAAGAAGATTCAAAGAGAGTGAGATGCCAGCTCCTTTCATTCAGTCAGTAGCTTCAATCATTTCTGGACGTTTTTTAATGGCAAAAATCAATGAATATTGTAAATGCACAAACAGTAATTTCTCCGCATTGCAAGGTGCAAATCTTAAATTTTTTGCTTTTTCCTGCTCCTCTTAGCATGATAAAGATTCAAAGAGAGTGAGATGCCAGCTCCTTTCATTCAGTCAGTAGCTTCAATCATTTCTGGACGTTTTTCAATGGCAAAAATCAATGAATATTGTAAATGCACAAACAGTAATTTCTCCGCATTGCAAGGTGCAATTCTGAAATTTTTTGCTTTTTCCTGCTCCTCATAGCATGATAAAGAAGATTCAAAGAGAGTGAGATGCCAGCTCCTTTCATTCAGTCAGTAGCTTCAAACATTTCTGGTATATGAATAACATGGTTTTTCAATGGCAAAAATCAATGAATATTGTAAATGCACAAACAGTAATTTCTCCGCATTGCAAGGTGCAATTCTGAAATTTTTTGCTTTTTCCTGCTCCTCTTAGCATGATAAAGAAGATTCAAAGAGAGTGAGATGCCAGCTCCTTTCATTCAGTCAGTAGCTTCAATCATTTCTGGACGTTTTTCAATGGCAAAAATCAATGAATATTGTAAATGCACAAACAGTAATTTCTCCGCATTGCAAGGTGCAATTCTGAAATTTTTTGCTTTTTCCTGCTACTCTTAGCATGATAAAGAAGATTCAAAGAGAGTGAGATGCCAGCTCCTTTGATTCAGTCAGTAGCTTCAATCATTTCTGGTATATGAATAACATGATGTTTTTCAATGGCAAAAATCAATGAATATTGTAAATGCACAAACAGTAATTTCTCCGCATTGCATGGTGCAAATCTGAAATTTTTTGCTTTTTCCTGCTCCTCTTAGCATGATAAAGAAGATTCAAAGAGAGTGAGATGCCAGCTCCTTTCATTCAGTCAGTAGCTTCAATCATTTCTGGACGTTTTTCAATGTCAAAAATCAATGAATATTGTAAATGCACAAACAGTAATTTCTCCGCATTGCAAGGTGCAATTCTGAAATTTTTTGCTTTTTCCTGCTCCTCTTAGCATGATAAAGAAGATTCAAAGAGAGTGAGATGCCAGGTCCTTTCATTCAGTCAGTAGCTTCAATCATTTCTGGTATATGAATAACATGATGTTTTTCAATGGCAAAAATCAATGAATATTGTAAATGCACAAACAGTAATATCTCCGCATTGCAAGGTGCAATTCTGAAATTTTTTGCTTTTTCCTGCTCCTCTTAGCATGATAAAGAAGATTCAAAGAGAGTGAGATGCCAGCTCCTTTCATTCAGTCAGTAGCTTCAAACATTTCTGGTATATGAATAACATGATGTTTTTCAATGGCAAAAATCAATGAATATTGTAAATGCACAAACAGTAATTTCTCCGCATTGCAAGGTGCAATTCTGAAATTTTTTGCTTTTTCCTGCTCCTCTTAGCATGATAAAGAAGATTCAAAGAGAGTGAGATGCCAGCTCCTTTCATTCAGTCAGTAGCTTCAATCATTTCTGGACGTTTTTTAATGGCAAAAATCAATGAATATTGTAAATGCACAAACAGTAATTTCTCCGCATTGCAAGGTGCAAATCTTAAATTTTTTGCTTTTTCCTGCTCCTCTTAGCATGATAAAGATTCAAAGAGAGTGAGATGCCAGCTCCTTTCATTCAGTCAGTAGCTTCAATCATTTCTGGACGTTTTTCAATGGCAAAAATCAATGAATATTGTAAATGCACAAACAGTAATTTCTCCGCATTGCAAGGTGCAATTCTGAAATTTTTTGCTTTTTCCTGCTCCTCATAGCATGATAAAGAAGATTCAAAGAGAGTGAGATGCCAGCTCCTTTCATTCAGTCAGTAGCTTCAAACATTTCTGGTATATGAATAACATGGTTTTTCAATGGCAAAAATCAATGAATATTGTAAATGCACAAACAGTAATTTCTCCGCATTGCAAGGTGCAATTCTGAAATTTTTTGCTTTTTCCTGCTCCTCTTAGCATGATAAAGAAGATTCAAAGAGAGTGAGATGCCAGCTCCTTTCATTCAGTCAGTAGCTTCAATCATTTCTGGACGTTTTTCAATGGCAAAAATCAATGAATATTGTAAATGCACAAACAGTAATTTCTCCGCATTGCAAGGTGCAATTCTGAAATTTTTTGCTTTTTCCTGCTCCTCTTAGCATGATAAAGAAGATTCAAAGAGAGTGAGATGCCAGCTCCTTTCATTCAGTCAGTAGCTTCAATCATTTCTGGTATATGAATAACATGATGTTTTTCAATGGCAAAAATAAATGAATATTGTAAATGCACAAACAGTAATTTCTCCGCATTGCATGGTGCAAATCTGAAATTTTTTGCTTTTTCCTGCTCCTCTTAGCATGATAAAGAAGATTCAAAGAGAGTGAGATGCCAGCTCCTTTCATTCAGTCAGTAGCTTCAATCATTTCTGGACGTTTTTCAAAGGTAAAAATCAATGAATATTGTAAATGCACAAACAGTAATTTCTCCGCATTGCAAGGTGCAATTCTGAAATTTTTTGCTTTTTCCTGCTCCTGTTAGCATGATAAAGAAGATTCAAAGAGAGTGAGATGCCAGCTCCTTTCATTCAGTCAGTAGCTTCAAACATTTCTGGACGTTTTTCAATGGCAAAAATCAATGAATATTGTAAATGCACAAACAGTAATTTCTCCGCATTGCAATGTGCAATTCTGAAATTTTTTGCTTTTTCCTGCTCCTCTTAGCATGATAAAGAAGATTCAAAGAGAGTGAGATGCCAGCTCCTTTCATTCAGTCAGTAGCTTCAAACATTTCTGGTATATGAATAACATGATGTTTTTCAATGGCAAAAATCAATGAATATTGTAAATGCACAAACAGTAATTTCTCCGCATTGCAAGGTGCAATTCTGAAATTTTTTGCTTTTTCCTGCTCCTCTTAGCATGATAAAGAAGATTCAAAGAGAGTGAGATGCCAGCTCCTTTCATTCAGTCAGTAGCTTCAATCATTTCTGGACGTTTTTCAATGGCAAAAATCAATGAATATTGTAAATGCACAAACAGTAATTTCTCCGCATTGCAAGGTGCAATTCTGAAATTTTTTGCTTTTTCCTGCTCCTCTTAGCATGATAAAGAAGATTCAAAGAGAGTGAGATGCCAGCTCCTTTCATTCAGTCAGTAGCTTCAATAATTTCTGGTATATGAATAACATGATGTTTTTCAATGGCAAAAATCAATGAATATTGTAAATGCACAAACAGTAATTTCTCCGCATTGCAAGGTGCAAATCTGAAATTTTTTGCTTTTTCCTGCTCCTCTTAGCATGATAAAGAAGATTCAAAGAGATTGAGATGCCAGCTCCTTTCATTCAGTCAGTAGCTTCAATCATTTCTGGACGTTTTTCAATGGCAAAAATCAATGAATATTGTAAATGCACAAACAGTAATTTCTCCGCATTGCAAGGTGCAATTCTGAAATTTTTTGCTTTTTCCTGCTCCTCTTAGCATGATAAAGAAGATTCAAAGAGAGTGAGATGCCAGCTCTTTTCATTCAGTCAGTAGCTTCAAACATTTCTGGACGTTTTTCAATGGCAAAAATCAATGAATATTGTAAATGCACAAACAGTAATTTCTCCGCATTGCAATGTGCAATTCTGAAATTTTTTGCTTTTTCCTGCTCCTCTTAGCATGATAATGAAGATTCAAAGAGAGTGAGATGCCAGCTCCTTTCATTCAGTCAGTAGCTTCAATCATTTCTGGACGTTTTTCAATGGCAAAAATCAATGAATATTGTAAATGCACAAACAGTAATTTCTCCGCATTGCAAGGTGCAATTCTGAAATTTTTTGCTTTTTCCTGCTCCTCTTAGCATGATAAAGAAGATTCAAAGAGAGTGAGATGCCAGCTCCTTTCATTCAGTCAGTAGCTTCAATCATTTCTGGTATATGAATAACATGATGTTTTTCAATGGCAAAAATCAATGAATATTGTAAATGCACAAACAGTAATTTCTCCGCATTGCAAGGTGCAATTCTGAAATTTTTTGCTTTTTCCTGCTCCTCTTAGCATGATAAAGAAGATTCAAAGAGAGTGAGATGCCAGCTCCTTTCATTCAGTCAGTAGCTTCAATCATTTCTGGACGTTTTTCAATGGCAAAAATCAATGAATATTGTAAATGCACAAACAGTAATTTCTCCGCATTGCAAGGTGCAATTCTGAAATTTTTTGCTTTTTCCTGCTCCTCTTAGCATGATAAAGAAGATTCAAAGAGAGTGAGATGCCAGCTCCTTTCATTCAGTCAGTAGCTTCAATCTTTTATGGACGTTTTTCAATGGCAAAAATCAATGAATATTGTAAATGCACAAACAGTAATTTCTCCGCATTGCAAGGTGCAATTCTGAAATTTTTTGCTTTTTCCTGCTCCTCTTAGCATGATAAAGAAGATTCAAAGAGAGTGAGATGCCAGGTCCTTTCATTCAGTCAGTAGCTTCAATCATTTCTGGTATATGAATAACATGATGTTTTTCAATGGCAAAAATCAATGAATATTGTAAATGCACAAACAGTAATTTCTCCGCATTGCAAGGTGCAATTCTGAAATTTTTTGCTTTTTCCTGCTCCTCTTAGCATGATAAAGAAGATTCAAAGAGAGTGAGATGCCAGCTCCTTTCATTCAGTCAGTAGCTTCAAACATTTCTGGTATATGAATAACATGATGTTTTTCAATGGCAAAAATCAATGAATATTGTAAATGCACAAACAGTAATTTCTCCGCATTGCAAGGTGCAATTCTGAAATTTTTTGCTTTTTCCTGCTCCTCTTAGCATGATAAAGAAGATTCAAAGAGAGTGAGATGCCAGCTCCTTTCATTCAGTCAGTAGCTTCAATCATTTCTGGACGTTTTTCAATGGCAAAAATCAATGAATGTTGTAAATGCACAAACAGTAATTTCTCCGCATTGCAAGGTGCAAATCTTAATTTTTTGCTTTTTCCTGCTCCTCTTAGCATGATAAAGATTCAAAGAGAGTGAGATGCCAGCTCCTTTCATTCAGTCAGTAGCTTCAATCATTTCTGGACGTTTTTCAATGGCAAAAATCAATGAATATTGTAAATGCACAAACAGTAATTTCTCCGCATTGCAAGGTGCAATTCTGAAATTTTTTGCTTTTTCCTGCTCCTCATAGCATGATAAAGAAGATTCAAAGAGAGTGAGATGCCAGCTCCTTTCATTCAGTCAGTAGCTTCAAACATTTCTGGTATATGAATAACATGATGTTTTTCATTGGCAAAAATCAATGAATATTGTAAATGCACAAACAGTAATTTCTCCGCATTGCAAGGTGCAAATCTGAAATTTTTTGCTTTTTCCTGCTCCTCTTAGCATGATAAAGAAGATTCAAAGAGAGTGAGATGCCAGCTCCTTTCATTCAGTCAGTAGCTTCAATCATTTCTGGACGTTTTTCAAAGGTAAAAATCAATGAATATTGTAAATGCACAAACAGTAATTTCTCCGCATTGCAAGGTGCAATTCTGAAATTTTTTGCTTTTTCCTGCTCCTCTTAGCATGATAAAGAAGATTCAAAGAGAGTGAGATGCCAGCTCCTTTCATTCAGTCAGTAGCTTCAAACATTTCTGGACGTTTTTCAATGGCAAAAATCAATGAATATTGTAAATGCACAAACAGTAATTTCTCCGCATTGCAATGTGCAATTCTGAAATTTTTTGCTTTTTCCTGCTCCTCTTAGCATGATAAAGAAGATTCAAAGAGAGTGAGATGCCAGCTCCTTTCATTCAGTCAGTAGCTTCAAACATTTCTGGTATATGAATAACATGATGTTTTTCAATGGCAAAAATCAATGAATATTGTAAATGCACAAACAGTAATTTCTCCGTATTGCAAGGTGCAATTCTGAAATTTTTTGCTTTTTCCTGCTCCTCTTAGCATGATAAAGAAGATTCAAAGAGAGTGAGATGCCAGCTCCTTTCATTCAGTCAGTAGCTTCAATCATTTCTGGACGTTTTTCAATGGCAAAAATCAATGAATATTGTAAATGCACAAACAGTAATTTCTCCGCATTGCAAGGTGCAATTCTGAAATTTTTTGCTTTTTCCTGCTCCTCTTAGCATGATAAAGAAGATTCAAAGAGAGTGAGATGCCAGCTCCTTTCATTCAGTCAGTAGCTTCAATAATTTCTGGTATATGAATAACATGATGTTTTTCAAAGGCAAAAATCAATGAATATTGTAAATGCACAAACAGTAATTTCTCCGCATTGCAAGGTGCAAATCTGAAATTTTTTGCTTTTTCCTGCTCCTCTTAGCATGATAAAGAAGATTCAAAGAGAGTGAGATGCCAGCTCCTTTCATTCAGTCAGTAGCTTCAATCATTTCTGGACGTTTTTCAATGGCAAAAATCAATGAATATTGTAAATGCACAAACAGTAATTTCTCCGCATTGCAAGGTGCAATTCTGAAATTTTTTGCTTTTTCCTGCTCCTCTTAGCATGATAAAGAAGATTCAAAGAGAGTGAGATGCCAGCTCCTTTCATTCAGTCAGTAGCTTCAAACATTTCTGGACGTTTTTCAATGGCAAAAATCAATGAATATTGTAAATGCACAAACAGTAATTTCTCCGCATTGCAATGTGCAATTCTGAAATTTTTTGCTTTTTCCTGCTCCTCTTAGCATGATAAAGAAGATTCAAAGAGAGTGAGATGCCAGCTCCTTTCATTCAGTCAGTAGCTTCAAACATTTCTGGTATATGAATAACATGATGTTTTTCAATGGCAAAAATCAATGAATATTGTAAATGCACAAACAGTAATTTCTCCGCATTGCAAGGTGCAATTCTGAAATTTTTTGCTTTTTCCTGCTCCTCTTAGCATGATAAAGAAGATTCAAAGAGAGTGAGATGCCAGCTCCTTTCATTCAGTCAGTAGCTTCAATCATTTCTGGACGTTTTTCAATGGCAAAAATCAATGAATATTGTAAATGCACAAACAGTAATTTCTCCGCATTGCAAGCTGCAATTCTGAAATTTTTTGCTTTTTCCTGCTCCTCTTAGCATGATAAAGAAGATTCAAAGAGAGTGAGATGCCAGCTCCTTTCATTCAGTCAGTAGCTTCAATCATTTCTGGTATATGAATAACATGATGTTTTTCAATGGCAAAAATCAATGAATATTGTAAATGCACAAACAGTAATTTCTCCGCATTGCAAGGTGCAATTCTGAAATTTTTTGCTTTTTCCTGCTCCTCTTAGCATGATAAAGAAGATTCAAAGAGAGTGAGATGCCAGCTCCTTTCATTCAGTCAGTAGCTTCAATCATTTCTGGACGTTTTTCAATGGCAAAAATCAATAAATATTGTAAATGCACAAACAGTAATTTCTCCGCATTGCAAGGTGCAATTCTGAAATTTTTTGCTTTTTCCTGCTCCTCTTAGCATGATAAAGAAGATTCAAAGAGAGTGAGATGCCAGCTCCTTTCATTCAGTCAGTAGCTTCAATCATTTCTGGTATATGAATAACATGATGTTTTTCAATGGCAAAAATCAATGAATATTGTAAATGCACAAACAGTAATTTCTCCGCATTGCAAGGTGCAATTCTGAAATTTTTTGCTTTTTCCTGCTCCTCTTAGCATGATAAAGAAGATTCAAAGAGAGTGAGATGCCAGCTCCTTTCATTCAGTCAGTAGCTTCAAACATTTCTGGTATATGAATAACATGATGTTTTTCAATGGCAAAAATCAATGAATATTGTAAATGCACAAACAGTAATTTCTCCGCATTGCAAGGTGCAATTCTGAAATTTTTTGCTTTTTCCTGCTCCTCTTAGCATGATAAAGAAGATTCAAAGAGAGTGAGATGCCAGCTCCTTTCATTCAGTCAGTAGCTTCAATCATTTCTGGACGTTTTTCAATGGCAAAAATCAATGAATATTGTAAATGCACAAACAGTAATTTCTCCGCATTGCAAGCTGCAATTCTGAAATTTTTTGCTTTTTCCTGCTCCTCTTAGCATGATAAAGAAGATTCAAAGAGAGTGAGATGCCAGCTCCTTTCATTCAGTCAGTAGCTTCAATCATTTCTGGACGTTTTTCAATGGCAAAAATCAATGAATATTGTAAATGCACAAACAGTAATTTCTCCGCATTGCAAGGTGCAATTCTGAAATTTTTTGCTTTTTCCTGCTCCTCTTAGCATGATAAAGAAGATTCAAAGAGAGTGAGATGCCAGCTCCTTTCATTCAGTCAGTAGCTTCAAACATTTCTGGTATATGAATAACGATGTTTTTCAATGGCAAAAATCAATGAATATTGTAAATGCACAAACAGTAATTTCTCAGTATTGCAAGGTGCAATTCTGAAATTTTTTGCTTTTTCCTGCTCCTCTTAGCATGATAAAGAAGATTCAAAGAGAGTGAGATGCCAGCTCCTTTCATTCAGTCAGTAGCTTCAAACATTTCTGGTATATGAATAACATGATGTTTTTCAATGGCAAAAATCAATGAATATTGTAAATGCACAAAAAGTAATTTCTCTGCATTGCAAGGTGCAATTCTGAAATTTTTTGCTTTTTCCTGCTCATCTTAGCATGATAAAGAAGATTCAAAGAGAGTGAGATGCCAGCTCCTTTCATTCAGTCAGTAGCTTCAATCATTTCTGGTATATCAATAACATGATGTTTTTCAATGGCAAAAATCAATGAATATTGTAAATGCACAAACAGTAATTTCTCCGCATTGCAAGGTGCAATTCTGAAATTTTTTGCTTTTTAGTACTCCTCTTAGCATGATAAAGAAGATTCAAAGAGAGTGAGATGCCAGCTCCTTTCATTCAGTCAGTAGCTTCAAACATTTCTGGTATATGAATAACATGATGTTTTTCAATGGCAAAAATCAATGAATATTGTAAATGCACAAACAGTAATTTCTCCGCATTGCAAGGTGCAATTCTGAAATTTTTTGCCTTTTCCTGCTCCTCTTAGCATGATAAAGAAGATTCAAAGAGAGTGAGATGCCAGCTCCTTTCATTCAGTCAGTAGCTTCAATCATTTCTGGACATTTTTCAATGGCAAAAATCAATGAATATTGTAAATGCACAAACAGTAATTTCTCCGCATTGCAAGGTGCAATTCTGAAATTTTTTGCTTTTTCCTGCTCCTCTTAGCATGATAAAGAAGATTCAAAGAGAGAGAGATGCCAGGTCCTTTCATTCAGTCAGTAGCTTCAATCATTTCTGGTATATGAATAACATGATGTTTTTCAATGGCAAAAATCAATGAATATTGTAAATGCACAAACAGTAATTTCTCCGCATTGCAAGGTGCAATTCTGAAATTTTTTGCTTTTTCCTGCTCCTCTTAGCATGATAAAGAAGATTCAAAGAGAGTGAGATGCCAGCTCCTTTCATTCAGTCAGTAGCTTCAAACATTTCTGGTATATGAATAACATGATGTTTTTCAATGGCAAAAATCAATGAATATTGTAAATGCACAAACAGTAATTTCTCCGCATTGCAAGGTGCAATTCTGAAATTTTTTGCTTTTTCCTGCTCCTCTTAGCATGATAAAGAAGATTCAAAGAGAGTGAGATGCCAGCTCCTTTCATTCAGTCAGTAGCTTCAATCATTTCTGGACGTTTTTCAATGGCAAAAATCAATGAATATTGTAAATGCAAAAACAGTAATTTCTCCGCATTGCAAGGTGCAAATCTGAAATTTTTTGCTTTTTCCTGCTCCTCTTAGCATGATAAAGAAGATTCAAAGAGAGTGAGATGCCAGCTCCTTTCATTCAGTCAGTAGCTTCAATCATTTCTGGACGTTTTTCAATGGCAAAAATCAATGAATATTGTAAATGCACAAACAGTAATTTCTCCGCATTGCAAGGTGCAATTCTGAAATTTTTTGCTTTTTCCTGCTCCTCATAGCATGATAAAGAAGATTCAAAGAGAGTGAGATGCCAGCTCCTTTCATTCAGTCAGTAGCTTCAAACATTTCTGGACGTTTTTCAATGGCAAAAATCAATGAATATTGTAAATGCACAAACAGTAATTTCTCCGCATTGCAATGTGCAATTCTGAAATTTTTTTCTTTTTCCTGCTCCTCTTAGCATGATAAAGAAGATTCAAAGAGAGTGAGATGCCAGCTCCTTTCATTCAGTCAGTAGCTTCAAACATTTCTGGTATATGAATAACATGATGTTTTTCAATGGCAAAAATCAATGAATATTGTAAATGCACAAACAGTAATTTCTCCGCATTGCAAGGTGCAATTCTGAAATTTTTTGCTTTTTCCTGCTCCTCTTAGCATGATAAAGAAGATTCAAAGAGAGTGAGATGCCAGCTCCTCTCATTCAGTCAGTAGCTTCAATCATTTCTGGACGTTTTTCAATGGCAAAAATCAATGAATATTGTAAATGCACAAACAGTAATTTCTCCGCATTGCACGGTGCAATTCTGAAATTTTTTGCTTTTTCCTGCTCCTCAAAGAGAGTGAGATGCCAGCTCCTTTCATTCAGTCAGTAGCTTCAATCATTTCTGGTATATGAATAACATGATGTTTTTCAATGGCAAAAATCAATGAATATTGTAAATGCACAAACAGTAATTTCTCCGCATTGCAAGGTGCAATTCTGAAATTTTTTGCTTTTTCCTGCTCCTCTTAGCATGATAAAGAAGATTCAAAGAGAGTGAGATGCCAGCTCCTTTCATTCAGTCAGTAGCTTAAATCATTTCTGGACGTTTTTCAATGGCAAAAATCAATGAATATTGTAAATGCACAAACAGTAATTTCTCCGCATTGCAAGGTGCAATTCTGAAATTTTTTGCTTTTTCCTGCTCCTCTTAGCATGATAAAGAAGATTCAAAGAGAGTGAGATGCCAGCTCCTTTCATTCAGTCAGTAGCTTCAATCATTTCTGGTATATGAATAACATGATGTTTTTCAATGGCAAAAATCAATGAATATTGTAAATGCACAAACAGTAATTTCTCCGCATTGCAAGGTGCAATTCTGAATTTTTTTTCTTTTTCCTGCTCCTCTTAGCATGATAAAGAAGATTCAAAGAGAGTGAGATGCCAGCTCCTTTCATTCAGTCAGTAGCTTCAAACATTTCTGGTATATGAATAACATGATGTTTTTCAATGGCAAAAATCAATGAATATTGTAAATGCACAAACAGTAATTTCTCCGCATTGCAAGGTGCAATTCTGAAATTTTTTGCTTTTTCCTGCTCCTCTTAGCATGATAAAGAAGATTCAAAGAGAGTGAGATGCCAGCTCCTTTCATTCAGTCAGTAGCTTCAATCATTTCTGGACGTTTTTCAATGGCAAAAATCAATGAATATTGTAAATGCACAAACAGTAATTTCTCCGCATTGCAAGGTGCAATTCTGAAATTTTTTGCTTTTTCCTGCTCCTCTTATCATGATAAAGAAGATTCAAAGAGAGTGAGATGCCAGCTCCTTTCATTCAGTCAGTAGCTCCAATCATTTCTGGACGTTTTTCAATGGCAAAAATCAATGAATATTGTAAATGCACAAACAGTAATTTCTCCGCATTGCAAGGTGCAATTCTGAAATTTTTTGCTTTTTCCTGCTCCTCTTAGCATGATAAAGAAGATTCAAAGAGAGTGAGATGCCAGCTCCTTTCATTCAGTCAGTAGCTTCAATCATTTCTGGTATATGAATAACATGATGTTTTTCAATGGCAAAAATCAACAATGAATATTGTAAATGCACAAACAGTAATTTCTCCGCATTGCAAGGTGCAATTCTGAAATTTTTTTCTTTTTCCTGCTCCTCTTAGCATGATAAAGAAGATTCAAAGAGAGTGAGATGCCAGCTCCTTTCATTCAGTCAGTAGCTTCAATCATTTCTGGACGTTTTTCAATGGCAAAAATCAATGAATATTGTAAATGCACAAACAGTAATTTCTCCGCATTGCAAGGTGCAATTCTGAAATTTTTTGCTTTTTCCTGCTCCTCTTAGCATGATAAAGAAGATTCAAAGAGAGTGAGATGCCAGCTCCTTTCATTCAGTCAGTAGCTTCAATCATTTCTGGTATATGAATAACATGATGTTTTTCAATGGCAAAAATCAATGAATATTGTAAATGCACAAACAGTAATTTCTCCGCATTGCAAGGTGCAATTCTGAAATTTTTTGCTTTTTCCTGCTCCTCTTAGCATGATAAAGAAGATTCAAAGAGAGTGAGATGCCAGCTCCTTTCATTCAGTCAGTAGCTTCAATCATTTCTGGACGTTTTTCAATGGCAAAAATCAATGAATATTGTAAATGCACAAACAGTAATTTCTCCGCATTGCAAGGTGCAATTCTGAAATTTTTTGCTTTTTCCTGCTCCTCTTAGCATGATAAAGAAGATTCAAAGAGAGTGAGATGCCAGCTCCTTTCATTCAGTCAGTAGCTTCAATCATTTCTGGACGTTTTTCAATGGCAAAAATCAATGAATATTGTAAATGCACAAACAGTAATTTCTCCGCATTGCAAGGTGCAATTCTGAAATTTTTTGCTTTTTCCTGCTCCTCTTAGCATGATAAAGAAGATTCAAAGAGAGTGAGATGCCAGCTCCTTTCATTCAGTCAGTAGCTTCAAACATTTCTGGTATATGAATAACGATGTTTTTCAATGGCAAAAATCAATGAATATTGTAAATGCACAAACAGTAATTTCTCAGTATTGCAAGGTGCAATTCTGAAATTTTTTGCTTTTTCCTGCTCCTCTTAGCATGATAAAGAAGATTCAAAGAGAGTGAGATGCCAGCTCCTTTCATTCAGTCAGTAGCTTCAATCATTTCTGGACGTTTTTCAATGGCAAAAATCAATGAATATTGTAAATGCACAAAGAGTAATTTCTCCCCATTGCAAGGAGCAATTCTGAAATTTTTTGCTTTTTCCTGCTCCTCTTAGCATGATAAAGAAGATTCAAAGAGAGTGAGATGCCAGCTCCTTTCATTCAGTCAGTAGCTTCAAACATTTCTGGTATATGAATAACATGATGTTTTTCAATGGCAAAAATCAATGAATATTGTAAATGCACAAACAGTAATTTCTCTGCATTGCAAGGTGCAATTCTGAAATTTTTTGCTTTTTCCTGCTCCTCTTAGCATGATAAAGAAGATTCAAAGAGAGTGAGATGCCAGCTCCTTTCATTCAGTCAGTAGCTTCAAACATTTCTGGACGTTTTTCAATGGCAAAAATGAAAGAATATTGTAAATGCACAAACAGTAATTTCTCCGCATTGCAAGGTGCAATTCTGAAATTTTTTGCTTTTTCCTGCTCCTCTTAGCATGATAAAGAAGATTCAAAGAGAGTGAGATGCCAGCTCCTTTCATTCAGTCAGTAGCTTCAATCATTTCTGGATGTTTTTCAATGGCAAAAATCAATGAATATTGTAAATGCACAAACAGTAATTTCTCCGCATTGCAAGGTGCAATTCTGAAATTTTTTGCTTTTTCCTGCTCCTCTTAGCATGATAAAGAAGATTCAAAGAGAGTGAGATGCCAGCTCCTTTCATTCAGTCAGTAGCTTCAATCATTTCTGGACGTTTTTCAATGGCAAAAATCAATGAATATTGTAAATGCACAAACAGTAATTTCTCCGCATTGCAAGGTGCAATTCTGAATTTTTTTGCTTTTTCCTGCTCCTCTTAGCATGATAAAGAAGATTCAAAGAGAGTGAGATGCCAGCTCCTTTCATTCAGTCAGTAGCTTCAATCATTTCTGGTATATCAATAACATGATGTTTTTCAATGGCAAAAATCAATGAATATTGTAAATGCACAAACAGTAATTTCTCCGCATTGCAAGGTGCAATTCTGAAATTTTTTGCTTTTTCCTGCTCCTCTTAGCATGATAAAGAAGATTCAAAGAGAGTGAGATGCCAGCTCCTTTCATTCAGTCAGTAGCTTCAATCATTTCTGGTATATGAATAACATGATGTTTTTCAATGGCAAAAATCAATGAATATTGTAAATGCACAAACAGTAATTTCTCCGCATTGCAAGGTGCAATTCTGAAATTTTTTGCTTTTTAGTGCTCCTCTTAGCATGATAAAGAAGATTCAAAGAGAGTGAGATGCCAGCTCCTTTCATTCAGTCAGTAGCTTCAAACATTTCTGGTATATGAATAACATGATGTTTTTCAATGGCAAAAATCAATGAATATTGTAAATGCACAAACAGTAATTTCTCCGCATTGCAAGGTGCAATTCTGAAATTTTTTGCTTTTTCCTGCTCCTCTTAGCATGAGAAAGAAGATTCAAAGAGAGTGAGATGCCAGCTCCTTTCATTCAGTCAGTAGCTTCAATCATTTCTGGACGTTTTTCAATGGCAAAAATCAATGAATATTGTAAATGCACAAACATTAATTTCTCCGCATTGCAAGGTGCAATTCTGAAATTTTTTGCTTTTTCCTGCTCCTCTTAGCATGATAAAGAAGATTCAAAGAGAGTGAGATGCCAGGTCCTTTCATTCAGTCAGTAGCTTCAATCATTTCTGTTATATGAATAACATGATGTTTTTCAATGGCAAAAATCAATGAATATTGTAAATGCACAAACAGTAATTTCTCCGCATTGCAAGGTGCAATTCTGAAATTTTTTGCTTTTTCCTGCTCCTCTTAGCATGATAAAGAAGATTCAAAGAGAGTGAGATGCCAGCTCCTTTCATTCAGTCAGTAGCTTCAAACATATCTGGTATATGAATAACATGATGTTTTTCAATGGCAAAAATCAATGAATATTGTAAATGCACAAACAGTAATTTCTCCGCATTGCAAGGTGCAATTCTGAAATTTTTTGCTTTTTCCTGCTCCTCTTAGCATGATAAAGAAGATTCAAAGAGAGTGAGATGCCAGCTCCTTTCATTCAGTCAGTAGCTTCAATCATTTCTGGACGTTTTTCAATGGCAAAAATCAATGAATATTGTAAATGCACAAACAGTAATTTCTCCGCATTGCAAGTGCAATTCTGAAATTTTTTGCTTTTTCCTGCTCCTCTTAGCATGATAAAGAAGATTCAAAGAGAGTGAGATGCCAGCTCCTTTCATTCAGTCAGTAGCTTCAAACATTTCTGGTATATGAATAACATGATGTTTTTCAATGGCAAAAATCAATGAATATTGTAAATGCACAAACAGGAATTTCTCCGCATTGCAAGGTGCAATTCTGAAATTTTTTGCTTTTTCCTGCTCCTCTTAGCATGATAAAGAAGATTCAAAGAGAGTGAGATGCCAGTTCCTTTCATTCAGTCAGTAGCTTCAATCATTTCTGGACGTTTTTCAATGGCAAAAATCAATGAATATTGTAAATGCACAAACAGTAATTTCTCCGCATTGCAAGGTGCAATTCTGAAATTTTTTGCTTTTTCCTGCTCCTCTTAGCATGATAAAGAAGATTCAAAGAGAGTGAGATGCCAGCTCCTTTCATTCAGTCAGTAGCTTCAATCATTTCTGGTCGTTTTTCAATGGCAAAAATCAATGAATATTGTAAATGCACAAACAGTAATTTCTCCGCATTGCAAGGTTCAATTCTGAAATTTTTTGCTTTTTCCTGCTCCTCTTAGCATGATAAAGAATATTCAAAGAGAGTGAGATGCCAGCTCCTTTCATTCAGTCAGTAGCTTCAATCATTTCTGGACGTTTTTCAATGGCAAAAATCAATGAATATTGTAAATGCACAAACAGTAATTTCTCCGCATTGCAAGGTGCAATTCTGAAATTTTTTGCTTTTTCCTGCTCCTCTTAGCATGATAAAGAAGATTCAAAGAGAGTGAGATGCCAGCTCCTTTCATTCAGTCAGTAGCTTCAAACATTTCTGGTATATGAATAACGATGTTTTTCAATGGCAAAAATCAATGAATATTGTAAATGCACAAACAGTAATTTCTCAGTATTGCAAGGTGCAATTCTGAAATTTTTTGCTTTTTCCTGCTCCTCTTAGCATGATAAAGAAGATTCAAAGAGAATGAGATGCCAGCTCCTTTCATTCAGTCAGTAGCTTCAATCATTTCTGGACGTTTTTCAATGGCAAAAATCAATGAATATTGTAAATGCACAAAGAGTAATTTCTCCGCATTGCAAGGTGCAATTCTGAAATTTTTTGCTTTTTCCTGCTCCTCTTAGCATGATAAAGAAGATTCAAAGAGAGTGAGATGCCAGCTCCTTTCATTCAGTCAGTAGCTTCAAACATTTCTGGTATATGAATAACATGATGTTTTTCAATGGCAAAAATCAATGAATATTGTAAATGCACAAACAGTAATTTCTCTGCATTGCAAGGTGCAATTCTGAAATTTTTTGCTTTTTCCTGCTCCTCTTAGCATGATAAAGAAGATTCAAAGAGAGTGAGATGCCAGCTCCTTTCATTCAGTCAGTAGCTTCAATCATTTCTGGACGTTTTTCAATGGCAAAAATCAATGAATATTGTAAATGCACAAACAGTAATTTCTCCGCATTGCAAGGTGCAATTCTGAAATTTTTTGCTTTTTCCTGCTCCTCTTAGCATGATAAAGAAGATTCAAAGAGAGTGAGATGCCAGCTCCTTTCATTCAGTCAGTAGCTTCAATCATTTCTGGACGTTTTTCAATGGCAAAAATCAATGAATATTGTAAATGCACAAACAGTAATTTCTCCGCATTGCAAGGTGCAATTCTGAAATTTTTTGCTTTTTCCTGCTCCTCTTAGCATGATAAAGAAGATTCAAAGAGAGTGAGATGCCAGCTCCTTTCATTCAGACAGTAGCTTCAAACATTTCTGGACGTTTTTCAATGGCAAAAATCAATGAATATTGTAAATGCACAAACAGTAATTTCTCCGCATTGCAAGGTGCAATTCGGAAATTTTTTGCTTTTTCCTGCTCCTCTTAGCATGATAAAGAAGATTCAAAGAGAGTGAGATGCCAGCTCCTTTCATTCAGTCAGTAGCTTCAAACATTTCTGGTATATGAATAACATGATGTTTTTCAATGGCAAAAATCAATGAATATTGTAAATGCACAAACAGTAATTTCTCCGCATTGCAATGTGCAATTCTGAAATTTTTTGCTTTTTCCTGCTCCTCTTAGCATGATAAAGAAGATTCAAAGAGAGTGAGATGCCAGCTCCTTTCATTCAGTCAGTAGCTTCAATCATTTCTGGACGTTTTTCAATGGCAAAAATCAATGAATATTGTAAATGCACAAACAGTAATTTCTCCGCATTGCAAGGTGCAATTCTGAAATTTTTTGCTTTTTCCTGCTCCTCTTAGCATGATAAAGAAGATTCAAAGAGAGTGAGATGCCAGCTCTTTTCATTCAGTCAGTAGCTTCAATCATTTCTGGATGTTTTTCAATGGCAAAAATCAATGAATATTGTAAATGCACAAACAGTAATTTCTCCGCATTGCAAGGTGCAATTCTGAAATTTTTTGCTTTTTCCTGCTCCTCTTAGCATGAAAAAGAAGATTCAAAGAGAGTGAGATGCCAGCTCCTTTCATTCAGTCAGTAGCTTCAATCATTTCTGGACGTTTTTCAATGGCAAAAATCAATGAATATTGTAAATGCACAAACAGTAATTTCTCCGCATTGCAAGGTGCAATTCTGAAATTTTTTGCTTTTTCCTGCTCCTCTTAGCATGATAAAGAAGATTCAAAGAGAGTGAGATGCCAGCTCCTTTCATTCAGTCAGTAGCTTCAATCATTTCTGGTATATCAATAACATGATGTTTTTCAATGGCAAAAATCAATGAATATTGTAAATGCACAAACAGTAATTTCTCCGCATTGCAAGGTGCAATTCTGAAATTTTTTGCTTTTTCCTGCTCCTCTTAGCATGATAAAGAAGATTCAAAGAGAGTGAGATGCCAGCTCCTTTCATTCAGTCAGTAGCTTCAATCATTTCTGGTATATGAATAACATGATGTTTTTCAATGGCAAAAATCAATGAATATTGTAAATGCACAAACAGTAATTTCTCCGCATTGCAAGGTGCAATTCTGAAATTTTTTGCTTTTTAGTGCTCCTCTTAGCATGATAAAGAAGATTCAAAGAGAGTGAGATGCCAGCTCCTTTCATTCAGTCAGTAGCTTCAAACATTTCTGGTGTATGAATAACATGATGTTTTTCAATGGCAAAAATCAATGAATATTGTAAATGCACAAACAGTAATTTCTCCGCATTGCAAGGTGCAATTCTGAAATTTTTTGCTTTTTCCTGCTCCTCTTAGCATGATAAAGAAGATTCAAAGAGATTGAGATGCCAGCTCCTTTCATTCAGTCAGTAGCTTCAATCATTTCTGGACGTTTTTCAATGGCAAAAATCAATGAATATTGTAAATGCACAAACAGTAATTTCTCCGCATTGCAAGGTGCAATTCTGAAATTTTTTGCTTTTTCCTGCTCCTCTTAGTATGATAAAGAAGATTCAAAGAGAGTGAGATGCCATCTCCTTTCATTCAGTCAGTAGCTTCAATCATTTCTGGATGTTTTTCAATGGCAAAAATCAATGAATATTGTAAATGCACAAACAGTAATTTCTCCGCATTGCAAGGTGCAATTCTGAAATTTTTTGCTTTTTCCTGCTCCTCTTAGCATGATAAAGAAGATTCAAAGAGAGTGAGATGCCAGCTCCTTTCATTCAGTCAGTAGCTTCAAACATTTCTGGTATATGAATAACATGATGTTTTTCAATGGCAAAAATCAATGAATTTTGTAAATGCACAAACAGTAATTTCTCCGCATTGCAAGGTGCAATTCTGAAATTTTTTCCTTTTTCCTGCTCCTCTTAGCATGATAAAGAAGATTCAAAGAGAGTGAGATACCAGCTCCTTTCATTCAGTCAGTAGCTTCAATAATTTCTGGACGTTTTTCAATGGCAAAAATCAATGAATATTGTAAATGCACAAACAGTAATTTCTCCGCATTGCAAGGTGCAATTCTGAAATTTTTTGCTTTTTCCTGCTCCTCTTAGCATGATAAAGAAGATTCAAAGAGAGTGAGATGCCAGCTCCTTTCATTCAGTCAGTAGCTTCAATCATTTCTGGATGTTTTTCAATGGCAAAAATCAATGAATATTGTAAATGCACAGACAGTAATTTCTCCGCATTGCAAGGTGCAATTCTGAAATTTTTTGCTTTTTCCTGCTCCTCTTAGCATGATAAAGAAGATTCAAAGAGAGTGAGATGCCAGCTCCTTTCATTCAGTCAGTAGCTTCAAACATTTCTGGTATATGAATAACATGATGTTTTTCAATGGCAAAAATCAATGAATTTTGTAAATGCACAAACAGTAATTTCTCCGCATTGCAAGGTGCAATTCTGAAATTTTTTGCTTTTTCCTGCTCCTCTTAGCATGATAAAGAAGATTCAAAGAGAGTGAGATACCAGCTCCTTTCATTCAGTCAGTAGCTTCAATAATTTCTGGACGTTTTTCAATGGCAAAAATCAATGAATATTGTAAATGCACAAACAGTAATTTCTCCGCATTGCAAGGTGCAATTCTGAAATTTTTTGCTTTTTCCTGCTCCTCTTAGCATGATAAAGAAGATTCAAAGAGAGTGAGATGCCAGCTCCTTTCATTCAGTCAGTAGCTTCAATCATTTCTGGATGTTTTTCAATGGCAAAAATCAATGAATATTGTAAATGCACAGACAGTAATTTCTCCGCATTGCAAGGTGCAATTCTGAAATTTTTTGCTTTTTCCTGCTCCTCTTAGCATGATAAAGAAGATTCAAAGAGAGTGAGATGTCAGCTCCTTTCATTCAGTCAGCAGCTTCAAACATTTCTGGTATATGAATAACATGATGTTTTTCAATGGCAAAAATCAATGAATATTGTAAATGCACAAACAGTAATTTCTCCGCATTGCAAGGTGCAATTCTGAAATTTTTTGCTTTTTCCTGCTCCTCTTAGCATGATAAAGAAGATTCAAAGAGAGTGAGATGCCAGCTCCTTTCATTCAGTTAGTAGCTTCAATCATTTCTGGACGTTTTTCAATGGCAAAAATCAATGAATATTGTAAATGCACAAACAGTAATTTCTCCGCATTGCAAGGTGCAATTCTGAAATTTTTTGCTTTTTCCTGCTCCTCTTAGCATGATAAAGAAGATTCAAAGAGACTGAGATGCAAGCTCCTTTCATTCAGTCAGTAGCTTCAATCATTTCTGGATGTTTTTCAATGGCAAAAATCAATGAATATTGTAAATGCACAAACAGTAATTTCTCCGCATTGCAAGGTGCAATTCTGAAATTTTTTGCTTTTTCCTGCTCCTCTTAGCATGATAAAGAAGATTCAAAGAGAGTGAGATGCCAGCTCCTTTCATTCAGTCAGTAGCTTCAAACATTTCTGGTATATGAATAACATGATGTTTTTCAATGGCAAAAATCAATGAATATTTTAAATGCACAAACAGTAATTTCTCCGCATTGCAAGGTGCAATTCTGAAATTTTTTGCTTTTTCCTGCTCCTCTTAGCATGATAAAGAAGATTCAAAGAGAGTGTGATACCAGCTCCTTTCATTCAGTCAGTAGCTTCAATCATTTCTGGACGTTTTTCAATGGCAAAAATCAATGAATATTGTAAATGCACAAACAGTAATTTCTCCGCATTGCAAGGTGCAATTCTGAAATTTTTTGCTTTTTCCTGCTCCTCTTAGCATGATAAAGAAGATTCAAAGAGAGTGAGATGCCAGCTCCTTTCATTCAGTCAGTAGCTTCAATCATTTCTGGACGTTTTTCAATGGCAAAAATCAATGAATATTGTAAATGCACAGACAGTAATTTCTCCGCATTGGAAGGTGCAATTCTGAAATTTTTTGCTTTTTCCTGCTCCTCTTAGCATGATAAAGAAGATTCAAAGAGAGTGAGATGTCAGCTCCTTTCATTCAGTCAGTAGCTTCAAACATTTCTGGTATATGAATAACATGATGTTTTTCAATGGCAAAAATCAATGAATATTGTAAATGCACAAACAGTAATTTCTCCGCATTGCAAGGTGCAATTCTGAAATTTTTTGCTTTTTCCTGCTCCTCTTAGCATGATAAAGAAGATTCAAAGAGAGTAAGATGCCAGCTCCTTTCATTCAGTCAGTAGCTTCAATCATTTCTGGACGTTTTTCAATGGCAAAAATCAATGAATATTGTAAATGCACAAACAGTAATTTCTCCGCATTGCAAGGTGCAATTCTGAAATTTTTTGCTTTTTCCTGCTCCTCTTAGCATGATAAAGAAGATTCAAAGAGAGTGAGATGCCAGCTCCTTTCATTCAGTCAGTAGCTTCAATCATTTCTGGTCGTTTTTCAATGGCAAAAATCAATGAATATTGTAAATGCACAAACAGTAATTTCTCCGCATTGCAAGGTGCAATTCTGAAATTTTTTAGTTTTTCCTGCTCCTCTTAGCATGATAAAGAAGATTCAAAGAGAGTGAGATGCCAGCTCCTTTCATTCAGTCAGTAGCTTCAAACATTTCTGGTATATGAATAACATGATGTTTTTCAATGGCAAAAATCAATGAATATTGTAAATGCACAAACAGTAATTTCTCCGCATTGCAAGGTGCAATTCTGAAATTTTTTGCTTTTTCCTGCTCCTCTTAGCATGATAAAGAAGATTCAAAGAGAGTGAGATGCCAGCTCCTTTCATTCAGTCAGTAGCTTCAATCATTTCTGGACGTTTTTCAATGGCAAAAATCAATGGACATTGTAAATGCACAAACAGTAATTTCTCAGCATTGCAAGGTGCAATTCTGAAATTTTTTGCTTTTTCCTGCTCCTCTTAGCATGATAAAGAAGATTCAAAGAGAGTGAGATGCCAGCTCCTTTCATTCAGTCAGTAGCTTCAATCATTTCTGGTATATGAATAACATGATGTTTTTCAATGGCAAAAATCAATGAATATTGTAAATGCACAAACAGTAATTTCTCCGCATTGCAAGGTGCAATTCTGAAATTTTTTGCTTTTTCCTGCTCCTCTTAGCATGATAAAGAAGATTCAAAGAGAGTGAGATGCCAGCTCCTTTCATTCAGTCAGTAGCTTCAATCATTTCTGTACGTTTTTCAATGGCAAAAATCAATGAATATTGTAAATGCACAAACAGTAATTTCTCCGCATTGCAAGGTGCAATTCTGACATTTTTTGCTTTTTCCTGCTCCTCTTAGTATGATAAAGAAGATTCAAAGAGAGTGAGATGCCATCTCCTTTCATTCAGTCAGTAGCTTCAATCATTTCTGGTCGTTTTTCAATGGCAAAAATCAATGAATATTGTAAATGCACAAACAGTAATTTCTCCGCATTGCAAGGTGCAATTCTGAAATTTTTTAGTTTTTCCTGCTCCTCTTAGCATGATAAAGAAGATTCAAAGAGAGTGAGATGCCAGCTCCTTTCATTCAGTCAGTAGCTTCAAACATTTCTGGTATATGAATAACATGATGTTTTTCAATGGCAAAAATCAATGAATATTGTAAATGCACAAACAGTAATTTCTCCGCATTGCAAGGTGCAATTCTGAAATTTTTTGCTTTTTCCTGCTCCTCTTAGCATGATAAAGAAGATTCAAAGAGAGTGAGATGCCAGCTCCTTTCATTCAGTCAGTAGCTTCAAACATTTCTGGTATATGAATAACATGATGTTTTTCAATGGCAAAAATCAATGAATATTTTAAATGCACAAACAGTAATTTCTCCGCATTGCAAGGTGCAATTCTGAAATTTTTTGCTTTTTCCTGCTCCTCTTAGCATGATAAAGAAGATTCAAAGAGAGTGTGATACCAGCTCCTTTCATTCAGTCAGTAGCTTCAATCATTTCTGGACGTTTTTCAATGGCAAAAATCAATGAATATTGTAAATGCACAAACAGTAATTTCTCCGCATTGCAAGGTGCAATTCTGAAATTTTTTGCTTTTTCCTGCTCCTCTTAGCATGATAAAGAAGATTCAAAGAGAGTGAGATGCCAGCTCCTTTCATTCAGTCAGTAGCTTCAATCATTTCTGGACGTTTTTCAATGGCAAAAATCAATGAATATTGTAAATGCACAGACAGTAATTTCTCCGCATTGGAAGGTGCAATTCTGAAATTTTTTGCTTTTTCCTGCTCCTCTTAGCATGATAAAGAAGATTCAAAGAGAGTGAGATGTCAGCTCCTTTCATTCAGTCAGTAGCTTCAAACATTTCTGGTATATGAATAACATGATGTTTTTCAATGGCAAAAATCGATGAATATTGTAAATGCACAAACAGTAATTTCTCCGCATTGCAAGGTGCAATTCTGAAATTTTTTGCTTTTTCCTGCTCCTCTTAGCATGATAAAGAAGATTCAAAGAGAGTAAGATGCCAGCTCCTTTCATTCAGTCAGTAGCTTCAATCATTTCTGGACGTTTTTCAATGGCAAAAATCAATGAATATTGTAAATGCACAAACAGTAATTTCTCCGCATTGCAAGGTGCAATTCTGAAATTTTTTGCTTTTTCCTGCTCCTCTTAGCATGATAAAGAAGATTCAAAGAGAGTGAGATGCCAGCTCCTTTCATTCAGTCAGTAGCTTCAATCATTTCTGGTCGTTTTTCAATGGCAAAAATCAATGAATATTGTAAATGCACAAACAGTAATTTCTCCGCATTGCAAGGTGCAATTCTGAAATTTTTTAGTTTTTCCTGCTCCTCTTAGCATGATAAAGAAGATTCAAAGAGAGTGAGATGCCAGCTCCTTTCATTCAGTCAGTAGCTTCAAACATTTCTGGTATATGAATAACATGATGTTTTTCAATGGCAAAAATCAATGAATATTGTAAATGCACAAACAGTAATTTCTCCGCATTGCAAGGTGCAATTCTGAAATTTTTTGCTTTTTCCTGCTCCTCTTAGCATGATAAAGAAGATTCAAAGAGAGTGAGATGCCAGCTCCTTTCATTCAGTCAGTAGCTTCAATCATTTCTGGACGTTTTTCAATGGCAAAAATCAATGGACATTGTAAATGCACAAACAGTAATTTCTCAGCATTGCAAGGTGCAATTCTGAAATTTTTTGCTTTTTCCTGCTCCTCTTAGCATGATAAAGAAGATTCAAAGAGAGTGAGATGCCAGCTCCTTTCATTCAGTCAGTAGCTTCAATCATTTCTGGTATATGAATAACATGATGTTTTTCAATGGCAAAAATCAATGAATATTGTAAATGCACAAACAGTAATTTCTCCGCATTGCAAGGTGCAATTCTGAAATTTTTTGCTTTTTCCTGCTCCTCTTAGCATGATAAAGAAGATTCAAAGAGAGTGAGATGCCAGCTCCTTTCATTCAGTCAGTAGCTTCAATCATTTCTGTACGTTTTTCAATGGCAAAAATCAATGAATATTGTAAATGCACAAACAGTAATTTCTCCGCATTGCAAGGTGCAATTCTGAAATTTTTTGCTTTTTCCTGCTCCTCTTAGTATGATAAAGAAGATTCAAAGAGAGTGAGATGCCATCTCCTTTCATTCAGTCAGTAGCTTCAATCATTTCTGGTCGTTTTTCAATGGCAAAAATCAATGAATATTGTAAATGCACAAACAGTAATTTCTCCGCATTGCAAGGTGCAATTCTGAAATTTTTTAGTTTTTCCTGCTCCTCTTAGCATGATAAAGAAGATTCAAAGAGAGTGAGATGCCAGCTCCTTTCATTCAGTCAGTAGCTTCAAACATTTCTGGTATATGAATAACATGATGTTTTTCAATGGCAAAAATCAATGAATATTGTAAATGCACAAACAGTAATTTCTCCGCATTGCAAGGTGCAATTCTGAAATTTTTTGCTTTTTCCTGCTCCTCTTAGCATGATAAAGAAGATTCAAAGAGAGTGAGATGCCAGCTCCTTTCATTCAGTCAGTAGCTTCAAACATTTCTGGTATATGAATAACATGATGTTTTTCAATGGCAAAAATCAATGAATATTTTAAATGCACAAACAGTAATTTCTCCGCATTGCAAGGTGCAATTCTGAAATTTTTTGCTTTTTCCTGCTCCTCTTAGCATGATAAAGAAGATTCAAAGAGAGTGTGATACCAGCTCCTTTCATTCAGTCAGTAGCTTCAATCATTTCTGGACGTTTTTCAATGGCAAAAATCAATGAATATTGTAAATGCACAAACAGTAATTTCTCCGCATTGCAAGGTGCAATTCTGAAATTTTTTGCTTTTTCCTGCTCCTCTTAGCATGATAAAGAAGATTCAAAGAGAGTGAGATGCCAGCTCCTTTCATTCAGTCAGTAGCTTCAATCATTTCTGGACGTTTTTCAATGGCAAAAATCAATGGACATTGTAAATGCACAAACAGTAATTTCTCAGCATTGCAAGGTGCAATTCTGAAATTTTTTGCTTTTTCCTGCTCCTCTTAGCATGATAAAGAAGATTCAAAGAGAGTGAAATGCCAGCTCCTTTCATTCAGTCAGTAGCTTCAATCATTTCTGGTATATGAATAACATGATGTTTTTCAATGGCAAAAATCAGTGAATATTGTAAATGTACAAACAGTAATTTCTCCGCATTGCAAGGTGCAATTCTGAAATTTTTTGCTTTTTCCTGCTCCTCTTAGCATGATAAAGAAGATTCAAAGAGAGTGAGATGCCAGCTCCTTTCATTCAGTCAGTAGCTTCAATCATTTCTGTACGTTTTTCAATGGCAAAAATCAATGAATATTGTAAATGCACAAACAGTAATTTCTCCGCATTGCAAGGTGCAATTCTGAAATTTTTTGCTTTTTCCTGCTCCTCTTAGTATGATAAAGAAGATTCAAAGAGAGTGAGATGCCATCTCCTTTCATTCAGTCAGTAGCTTCAATCATTTCTGGTCGTTTTTCAATGGCAAAAATCAATGAATATTGTAAATGCACAAACAGTAATTTCTCCGCATTGCAAGGTGCAATTCTGAAATTTTTTAGTTTTTCCTGCTCCTCTTAGCATGATAAAGAAGATTCAAAGAGAGTGAGATGCCAGCTCCTTTCATTCAGTCAGTAGCTTCAAACATTTCTGGTATATGAATAACATGATGTTTTTCAATGGCAAAAATCAATGAATATTGTAAATGCACAAACAGTAATTTCTCCGCATTGCAAGGTGCAATTCTGAAATTTTTTGCTTTTTCCTGCTCCTCTTAGCATGATAAAGAAGATTCAAAGAGAGTGAGATGCCAGCTCCTTTCATTCAGTCAGTATCTTCAAACATTTCTGGTATATGAATAACATGATGTTTTTCAATGGCAAAAATCAATGAATATTTTAAATGCACAAACAGTAATTTCTCCGCATTGCAAGGTGCAATTCTGAAATTTTTTGCTTTTTCCTGCTCCTCTTAGCATGATAAAGAAGATTCAAAGAGAGTGTGATACCAGCTCCTTTCATTCAGTCAGTAGCTTCAATCATTTCTGGACGTTTTTCAATGGCAAAAATCAATGAATATTGTAAATGCACAAACAGTAATTTCTCCGCATTGCAAGGTGCAATTCTGAAATTTTTTGCTTTTTCCTGCTCCTCTTAGCATGATAAAGAAGATTCAAAGAGAGTGAGATGCCAGCTCCTTTCATTCAGTCAGTAGCTTCAATCATTTCTGGACGTTTTTCAATGGCAAAAATCAATGAATATTGTAAATGCACAGACAGTAATTTCTCCGCATTGGAAGGTGCAATTCTGAAATTTTTTGCTTTTTCCTGCTCCTCTTAGCATGATAAAGAAGATTCAAAGAGAGTGAGATGTCAGCTCCTTTCATTCAGTCAGTAGCTTCAAACATTTCTGGTATATGAATAACATGATGTTTTTCAATGGCAAAAATCAATGAATATTGTAAATGCACAAACAGTAATTTCTCCGCATTGCAAGGTGCAATTCTGAAATTTTTTGCTTTTTCCTGCTCCTCTTAGCATGATAAAGAAGATTCAAAGAGAGTAAGATGCCAGCTCCTTTCATTCAGTCAGTAGCTTCAATCATTTCTGGACGTTTTTCAATGGCAAAAATCAATTAATATTGTAAATGCACAAACAGTAATTTCTCTGCATTGAAGGTGCAATTCTGAAATTTTTTGCTTTTTCCTGCTCCTCTTAGCATGATAAAGAAGATTCAAAGAGAGTGAGATGCCAGCTCCTTTCATTCAGTCAGTAGCTTCAATCATTTCTGGTCGTTTTTCAATGGCAAAAATCAATGAATATTGTAAATGCACAAACAGTAATTTCTCCGCATTGCAAGGTGCAATTCTGAAATTTTTTAGTTTTTCCTGCTCCTCTTAGCATGATAAAGAAGATTCAAAGAGAGTGAGATGCCAGCTCCTTTCATTCAGTCAGTAGCTTCAAATATTTCTGGTATATGAATAACATGATGTTTTTCAATGGCAAAAATCAATGAATATTGTAAATGCACAAACAGTAATTTCTCCGCATTGCAAGGTGCAATTCTGAAATTTTTTGCTTTTTCCTGCTCCTCTTAGCATGATAAAGAAGATTCAAAGAGAGTGAGATGCCAGCTCCTTTCATTCAGTCAGTAGCTTCAATCATTTCTGGACGTTTTTCAATGGCAAAAATCAATGGACATTGTAAATGCACAAACAGTAATTTCTCAGCATTGCAAGGTGCAATTCTGAAATTTTTTGCTTTTTCCTGCTCCTCTTAGCATGATAAAGAAGATTCAAAGAGAGTGAGATGCCAGCTCCTTTCATTCAGTCAGTAGCTTCAATCATTTCTGGTATATGAATAACATGATGTTTTTCAATGGCAAAAATCAATGAATATTGTAAATGCACAAACAGTAATTTCTCCGCATTGCAAGGTGCAATTCTGAAATTTTTTGCTTTTTCCTGCTCCTCTTAGCATGATAAAGAAGATTCAAAGAGAGTGAGATGCCAGCTCCTTTCATTCAGTCAGTAGCTTCAATCATTTCTGTACGTTTTTCAATGGCAAAAATCAATGAATATTGTAAATGCACAAACAGTAATTTCTCCGCATTGCAAGGTGCAATTCTGAAATTTTTTGCTTTTTCCTGCTCCTCTTAGCATGATAAAGAAGATTCAAAGAGAGTGAGATGCCAGCTCCTTTCATTCAGTCAGTAGCTTCAAACATTTCTGGTATATGAATAACATGATGTTTTTCAATGGCAAAAATCAATGAATATTTTAAATGCACAAACAGTAATTTCTCCGCATTGCAAGGTGCAATTCTGAAATTTTTTGCTTTTTCCTGCTCCTCTTAGCATGATAAAGAAGATTCAAAGAGAGTGTGATACCAGCTCCTTTCATTCAGTCAGTAGCTTCAATCATTTCTGGACGTTTTTCAATGGCAAAAATCAATGAATATTGTAAATGCACAAACAGTAATTTCTCCGCATTGCAAGGTGCAATTCTGAAATTTTTTGCTTTTTCCTGCTCCTCTTAGCATGATAAAGAAGATTCAAAGAGAGTGAGATGTCAGCTCCTTTCATTCAGTCAGTAGCTTCAAACATTTCTGGTATATGAATAACATGATGTTTTTCAATGGCAAAAATCAATGAATATTGTAAATGCACAAACAGTAATTTCTCCGCATTGCAAGGTGCAATTCTGAAATTTTTTGCTTTTTCCTGCTCCTCTTAGCATGATAAAGAAGATTCAAAGAGAGTAAGATGCCAGCTCCTTTCATTCAGTCAGTAGCTTCAATCATTTCTGGACGTTTTTCAATGGCAAAAATCAATGAATATTGTAAATGCACAAACAGTAATTTCTCCGCATTGCAAGGTGCAATTCTGAAATTTTTTGCTTTTTCCTGCTCCTCTTAGCATGATAAAGAAGATTCAAAGAGAGTGAGATGCCAGCTCCTTTCATTCAGTCAGTAGCTTCAATCATTTCTGGTCGTTTTTCAATGGCAAAAATCAATGAATATTGTAAATGCACAAACAGTAATTTCTCCGCATTGCAAGGTGCAATTCTGAAATTTTTTAGTTTTTCCTGCTCCTCTTAGCATGATAAAGAAGATTCAAAGAGAGTGAGATGCCAGCTCCTTTCATTCAGTCAGTAGCTTCAAACATTTCTGGTATATGAATAACATGATGTTTTTCAATGGCAAAAATCAATGAATATTGTAAATGCACAAACAGTAATTTCTCCGCATTGCAAGGTGCAATTCTGAAATTTTTTGCTTTTTCCTGCTCCTCTTAGCATGATAAAGAAGATTCAAATAGAGTGAGATGCCAGCTCCTTTCATTCAGTCAGTAGCTTCAATCATTTCTGGACGTTTTTCAATGGCAAAAATCAATGGACATTGTAAATGCACAAACAGTAATTTCTCAGCATTGCAAGGTGCAATTCTGAAATTTTTTGCTTTTTCCTGCTCCTCTTAGCATGATAAAGAAGATTCAAAGAGAGTGAGATGCCAGCTCCTTTCATTCAGTCAGTAGCTTCAATCATTTCTGGTATATGAATAACATGATGTTTTTCAATGGCAAAAATCAATGAATATTGTAAATGCACAAACAGTAATTTCTCCGCATTGCAAGGTGCAATTCTGAAATTTTTTGCTTTTTCCTGCTCCTCTTAGCATGATAAAGAAGATTCAAAGAGAGTGAGATGCCAGCTCCTTTCATTCAGTCAGTAGCTTCAATCATTTCTGTACGTTTTTCAATGGCAAAAATCAATGAATATTGTAAATGCACAAACAGTAATTTCTCCGCATTGCAAGGTGCAATTCTGAAATTTTTTGCTTTTTCCTGCTCCTCTTAGTATGATAAAGAAGATTCAAAGAGAGTGAGATGCCATCTCCTTTCATTCAGTCAGTAGCTTCAATCATTTCTGGTCGTTTTTCAATGGCAAAAATCAATGAATATTGTAAATGCACAAACAGTAATTTCTCCGCATTGCAAGGTGCAATTCTGAAATTTTTTAGTTTTTCCTGCTCCTCTTAGCATGATAAAGAAGATTCAAAGAGAGTGAGATGCCAGCTCCTTTCATTCAGTCAGTAGCTTCAAACATTTCTGGTATATGAATAACATGATGTTTTTCAATGGCAAAAATCAATGAATATTGTAAATGCACAAACAGTAATTTCTCCGCATTGCAAGGTGCAATTCTGAAATTTTTTGCTTTTTCCTGCTCCTCTTAGCATGATAAAGAAGATTCAAAGAGAGTGAGATGCCAGCTCCTTTCATTCAGTCAGTAGCTTCAATCATTTCTGGACGTTTTTCAATGGCAAAAATCAATGGACATTGTAAATGCACAAACAGTAATTTCTCCGCATTGCAAGGTGCAATTCTGAAATTTTTTGCTTTTTCCTGCTCCTCTTAGCATGATAAAGAAGATTCAAAGAGAGTGAGATGCCAGCTCCTTTCATTCAGTCAGTAGCTTCAATCATTTCTGGTATATGAATAACATGATGTTTTTCAATGGCAAAAATCAATGAATATTGTAAATGCACAAACAGTAATTTCTCCGCATTGCAAGGTGCAATTCTAAAATTTTTTGCTTTTTCCTGCTCCTCTTAGCATGATAAAGAACATTCAAAGAGAGTGAGATGCCAGCTCCTTTCATTCAGTCAGTAGCTTCAATCATTTCTGTACGTTTTTCAATGGCAAAAATCAATGAATATTGTAAATGCACAAACAGTAATTTCTCCGCATTGCAAGGTGCAATTCTGAAATTTTTTGCTTTTTCCTGCTCCTCTTAGTATGATAAAGAAGATTCAAAGAGAGTGAGATGCCATCTCCTTTCATTCAGTCAGTAGCTTCAATCATTTCTGGACGTTTTTCAATGGCAAAAATCAATGAATATTGTAAATGCACAAACAGTAATTTCTCTGCATTGCAAGGTGCAATTCTGAAATTTTTTGCTTTTTCCTGCTCCTCTTAGCATGATAAAGAAGATTCAAAGAGAGTGAGATGCCAGCTCCTTTCATTCAGTCAGTAGCTTCAAACATTTCTGGTATATGAATAACATGATGTTTTTCAATGGCAAAAATCAATGAATTTTGTAAATGCACAAACAGTAATTTCTCCGCATTGCAAGGTGCAATTCTGAAATTTTTTGCTTTTTCCTGCTCCTCTTAGCATGATAAAGAAGATTCAAAGAGAGTGAGATACCAGCTCCTTTCATTCAGTCAGTAGCTTCAATAATTTCTGGACGTTTTTCAATGGCAAAAATCAATGAATATTGTAAATGCACAAACAGTAATTTCTCCGCATTGCAAGGTGCAATTCTGAAATTTTTTGCTTTTTCCTGCTCCTCTTAGCATGATAAAGAAGATTCAATGAGAGTGAGATGCCAGCTCCTTTCATTGTCAGTAGCTTCAATCATTTCTGGATGTTTTTCAATGGCAAAAATCAATGAATATTGTAAATGCACAGACAGTAATTTCTCCGCATTGCAAGGTGCAATTCTGAAATTTTTTGCTTTTTCCTGCTCCTCTTAGCATGATAAAGAAGATTCAAAGAGAGTGAGATGCCAGCTCCTTTCATTCAGTCAGTAGCTTCAAACATTTCTGGTATATGAATAACATGATGTTTTTCAATGGCAAAAATCAATGAATTTTGTAAATGCACAAACAGTAATTTCTCCGCATTGCAAGGTGCAATTCTGAAATTTTTTGCTTTTTCCTGCTCCTCTTAGCATGATAAAGAAGATTCAAAGAGAGTGAGATACCAGCTCCTTTCATTCAGTCAGTAGCTTCAATAATTTCTGGACGTTTTTCAATGGCAAAAATCAATGAATATTGTAAATGCACAAACAGTAATTTCTCCGCATTGCAAGGTGCAATTCTGAAATTTTTTGCTTTTTCCTGCTCCTCTTAGCATGATAAAGAAGATTCAAAGAGAGTGAGATGCCAGCTCCTTTCATTCAGTCAGTAGCTTCAATCATTTCTGGATGTTTTTCAATGGCAAAAATCAATGAATATTGTAAATGCACAGACAGTAATTTCTCCGCATTGCAAGGTGCAATTCTGAAATTTTTTGCTTTTTCCTGCTCCTCTTAGCATGATAAAGAAGATTCAAAGAGAGTGAGATGTCAGCTCCTTTCATTCAGTCAGTAGCTTCAAACATTTCTGGTATATGAATAACATGATGTTTTTCAATGGCAAAAATCAATGAATATTGTAAATGCACAAACAGTAATTTCTCCGCATTGCAAGGTGCAATTCTGAAATTTTTTGCTTTTTCCTGCTCCTCTTAGCATGATAAAGAAGATTCAAAGAGAGTGAGATGCCAGCTCCTTTCATTCAGTTAGTAGCTTCAATCATTTCTGGACGTTTTTCAATGGCAAAAATCAATGAATATTGTAAATGCACAAACAGTAATTTCTCCGCATTGCAAGGTGCAATTCTGAAATTTTTTGCTTTTTCCTGCTCCTCTTAGCATGATAAAGAAGATTCAAAGAGAGTGAGATGCCAGCTCCTTTCATTCAGTCAGTAGCTTCAAACATTTCTGGTATATGAATAACATGATGTTTTTCAATGGCAAAAATCAATGAATATTTTAAATGCACAAACAGTAATTTCTCCGCATTGCAAGGTGCAATTCTGAAATTTTTTGCTTTTTCCTGCTCCTCTTAGCATGATAAAGAAGATTCAAAGAGAGTGAGATACCAGCTCCTTTCATTCAGTCAGTAGCTTCAATCATTTCTGGACGTTTTTCAATGGCAAAAATCAATGAATATTGTAAATGCACAGACAGTAATTTCTCCGCATTGCAAGGTGCAATTCTGAAATTTTTTGCTTTTTCCTGCTCCTCTTAGCATGATAAAGAAGATTCAAAGAGAGTGAGATGCCAGCTCCTTTCATTCAGTCAGTAGCTTCAATCATTTCTGGACGTTTTTCAATGGCAAAAATCAATGAATATTGTAAATGCACAGACAGTAATTTCTCCGCATTGGAAGGTGCAATTCTGAAATTTTTTGCTTTTTCCTGCTCCTCTTAGCATGATAAAGAAGATTCAAAGAGAGTGAGATGTCAGCTCCTTTCATTCAGTCAGTAGCTTCAAACATTTCTGGTATATGAATAACATGATGTTTTTCAATGGCAAAAATCAATGAATATTGTAAATGCACAAACAGTAATTTCTCCGCATTGCAAGGTGCAATTCTGAAATTTTTTGCTTTTTCCTGCTCCTCTTAGCATGATAAAGAAGATTCAAAGAGAGTAAGATGCCAGCTCCTTTCATTCAGTCAGTAGCTTCAATCATTTCTGGACGTTTTTCAATGGCAAAAATCAATGAATATTGTAAATGCACAAACAGTAATTTCTCCGCATTGCAAGGTGCAATTCTGAAATTTTTTGCTTTTTCCTGCTCCTCTTAGCATGATAAAGAAGATTCAAAGAGAGTGAGATGCCAGCTCCTTTCATTCAGTCAGTAGCTTCAATCATTTCTGGACGTTTTTCAATGGCAAAAATCAATGAATATTGTAAATGCACAAACAGTAATTTCTCCGCATTGCAAGGTACAATTCTGAAATTTTTTGCTTTTTCCTGCTCCTCTTAGCATGATAAAGAAGATTCAAAGAGAGTGAGATGCCAGCTCCTCTCATTCAGTCAGTAGCTTCAAACATTTCTGGTATATGAATAACATGATGTTTTTCAATGGCAAAAATCAATGAATATTTTAAATGCACAAACAGTAATTTCTCCGCATTGCAAGGTGCAATTCTGAAATTTTTTGCTTTTTCCTGCTCCTCTTAGCATGATAAAGAAGATTCAAAGAGAGTGAGATACCAGCTCCTTTCATTCAGTCAGTAGCTTCAATCATTTCTGGACGTTTTTCAATGGCAAAAATCAATGAATATTGTAAATGCACAAACAGTAATTTCTCCGCATTGCAAGGTGCAATTCTGAAATTTTTTGCTTCTTCCTGCTCCTCTTAGCATGATAAAGAAGATTCAAAGAGAGTGAGATGCCAGCTCCTTTCATTCAGTCAGTAGCTTCAATCATTTCTGGACGTTTTTCAATGGCAAAAATCAATGAATATTGTAAATGCACAGACAGTAATTTCTCCGCATTGGAAGGTGCAATTCTGAAATTTTTTGCTTTTTCCTGCTCCTCTTAGCATGATGAAGATTCAAAGAGACTGAGATGTCAGCTCCTTTCATTCAGTCAGTAGCTTCAAACATTTCTGGTATATGAATAACATGATGTTTTTCAATGGCAAAAATCAATGAATATTGTAAATGCACAAACAGTAATTTCTCCGCATTGCAAGGTGCAATTCTGAAATTTTTTGCTTTTTCCTGCTCCTCTTAGCATGATAAAGAAGATTCAAAGAGAGTAAGATGCCAGCTCCTTTCATTCAGTCAGTAGCTTCAATCATTTCTGGACGTTTTTCAATGGCAAAAATCAATGAATATTGTAAATGCACAAACAGTAATTTCTCCGCATTGCAAGGTGCAATTCTGAAATTTTTTGCTTTTTCCTGCTCCTCTTAGCATGATAAAGAAGATTCAAAGAGAGTGAGATGCCAGCTCCTTTCATTCAGTCAGTAGCTTCAATCATTTCTGGACGTTTTTCAATGGCAAAAATCAATGAATATTGTAAATGCACAAATAGTAATTTCTCCGCATTGCAAGGTGCAATTCTGAAATTTTTTGCTTTTTCCTGCTCCTCTTAGCATGATAAAGAAGATTCAAAGAGAGTGAGATGCCAGCTCCTTTCATTCAGTCAGTAGCTTCAAACATTTCTGGTATATGAATAACATGATGTTTTTCAATGGCAAAAATCAATGAATATTTTAAATGCACAAACAGTAATTTCTCCGCATTGCAAGGTGCAATTCTGAAATTTTTTGCTTTTTCCTGCTCCTCTTAGCATGATAAAGAAGATTCAAAGAGAGTGAGATACCAGCTCCTTTCATTCAGTCAGTAGCTTCAATCATTTCTGGACGTTTTTCAATGGCAAAAATCAATGAATATTGTAAATGCACAAACAGTAATTTCTCCGCATTGCAAGGTGCAATTCTGAATTTTTTTGCTTTTTCCTGCTCCTCTTAGCATGATAAAGAAGATTCAAAGAGAGTGAGATGCCAGCTCCTTTCATTCAGTCAGTAGCTTCAATCATTTCTGGACGTTTTTCAATGGCAAAAATCAATGAATATTGTAAATGCACAGACAGTAATTTCACCGCATTGGAAGGTGCAATTCTGAAATTTTTTGCTTTTTCCTGCTCCTCTTAGCATGATAAAGAAGATTCAAAGAGAGTGAGATGTCAGCTCCTTTCATTCAGTCAGTAGCTTCAAACATTTCTGGTATATGAATAACATGATGTTTTTCAATGGCAAAAATCAATGAATATTGTAAATGCACAAACAGTAATTTCTCCGCATTGCAAGGTGCAATTCTGAAATTTTTTGCTTTTTCCTGCTCCTCTTAGCATGATAAAGAAGATTCAAAGAGAGTAAGATGCCAGCTCCTTTCATTCAGTCAGTAGCTTCAATCATTTCTGGACGTTTTTCAATGGCAAAAATCAATGAATATTGTAAATGCACAAACAGTAATTTCTCCGCATTGCAAGGTGCAATTCTGAAATTTTTTGCTTTTTCCTGCTCCTCTTAGCATGATAAAGAAGATTCAAAGAGAGTGAGATGCCAGCTCCTTTCATTCAGTCAGTAGCTTCAATCATTTCTGGACGTTTTTCAATGGCAAAAATCAATGAATATTGTAAATGCACAAACAGTAATTTCTCCGCATTGCAAGGTGCAATTCTGAAATTTTTTGCTTTTTCCTGCTCCACTTAGCATGATAAAGAAGATTCAAAGAGACTGAGATGCCAGCTCCTTTCATTCAGTCAGTAGCTTCAATCATTTCTGGACGTTTTTCAATGGCAAAAATCAATGAATATTGTAAATGCACAGACAGTAATTTCTCCGCATTGCAAGGTGCAATTCTGAAATTTTTTGCTTTTTCCTGCTCCTCTTAGCATGATAAAGAAGATTCAAAGAGAGTGAGATGTCAGCTCCTTTCATTCAGTCAGTAGCTTCAAACATTTCTGGTATATGAATAACATGATGTTTTTCAATGGCAAAAATCAATGAATATTGTAAATGCACAAACAGTAATTTCTCCGCATTGCAAGGTGCAATTCTGAAATTTTTTGCTTTTTCCTGCTCCTCTTAGCATGATAAAGAAGATTCAAAGAGAGTGAGATGCCAGCTCCTTTCATTCAGTTAGTAGCTTCAATCATTTCTGGACGTTTTTCAATGGCAAAAATCAATGAATATTGTAAATGCACAAACAGTAATTTCTCCGCATTGCAAGGTGCAATTCTGAAATTTTTTGCTTTTTCCTGCTCCTCTTAGCATGATAAAGAAGATTCAAAGAGACTGAGATGCCAGCTCCTTTCATTCAGTCAGTAGCTTCAATCATTTCTGGATGTTTTTCAATGGCAAAAATCAATGAATATTGTAAATGCACAAACAGTAATTTCTCCGCATTGCAAGGTGCAATTCTGAAATTTTTTGCTTTTTCCTGCTCCTCTTAGCATGATAAAGAAGATTCAAAGAGAGTGAGATGCCAGCTCCTTTCATTCAGTCAGTAGCTTCAAACATTTCTGGTATATGAATAACATGATGTTTTTCAATGGCAAAAATCAATGAATATTTTAAATGCACAAACAGTAATTTCTCCGCATTGCAAGGTGCAATTCTGAAATTTTTTGCTTTTTCCTGCTCCTCTTAGCATGATAAAGAAGATTCAAAGAGAGTGAGATACCAGCTCCTTTCATTCAGTCAGTAGCTTCAATCATTTCTGGACGTTTTTCAATGGCAAAAATCAATGAATATTGTAAATGCACAGACAGTAATTTCTCCGCATTGCAAGGTGCAATTCTGAAATTTTTTGCTTTTTCCTGCTCCTCTTAGCATGATAAAGAAGATTCAAAGAGAGTGAGATGCCAGCTCCTTTCATTCAGTCAGTAGCTTCAATCATTTCTGGACGTTTTTCAATGGCAAAAATCAATGAATATTGTAAATGCACAGACAGTAATTTCTCCGCATTGGAAGGTGCAATTCTGAAATTTTTTGCTTTTTCCTGCTCCTCTTAGCATGATAAAGAAGATTCAAAGAGAGTGAGATGTCAGCTCCTTTCATTCAGTCAGTAGCTTCAAACATTTCTGGTATATGAATAACATGATGTTTTTCAATGGCAAAAATCAATGAATATTGTAAATGCACAAACAGTAATTTCTCCGCATTGCAAGGTGCAATTCTGAAATTTTTTGCTTTTTCCTGCTCCTCTTAGCATGATAAAGAAGATTCAAAGAGAGTAAGATGCCAGCTCCTTTCATTCAGTCAGTAGCTTCAATCATTTCTGGACGTTTTTCAATGGCAAAAATCAATGAATATTGTAAATGCACAAACAGTAATTTCTCCGCATTGCAAGGTGCAATTCTGAAATTTTTTGCTTTTTCCTGCTCCTCTTAGCATGATAAAGAAGATTCAAAGAGAGTGAGATGCCAGCTCCTTTCATTCAGTCAGTAGCTTCAATCATTTCTGGACGTTTTTCAATGGCAAAAATCAATGAATATTGTAAATGCACAGACAGTAATTTCACCGCATTGGAAGGTGCAATTCTGAAATTTTTTGCTTTTTCCTGCTCCTCTTAGCATGATAAAGAAGATTCAAAGAGAGTGAGATGTCAGCTCCTTTCATTCAGTCAGTAGCTTCAAACATTTCTGGTATATGAATAACATGATGTTTTTCAATGGCAAAAATCAATGAATATTGTAAATGCACAAACAGTAATTTCTCCGCATTGCAAGGTGCAATTCTGAAATTTTTTGCTTTTTCCTGCTCCTCTTAGCATGATAAAGAAGATTCAAAGAGAGTAAGATGCCAGCTCCTTTCATTCAGTCAGTAGCTTCAATCATTTCTGGACGTTTTTCAATGGCAAAAATCAATGAATATTGTAAATGCACAAACAGTAATTTCTCCGCATTGCAAGGTGCAATTCTGAAATTTTTTGCTTTTTCCTGCTCCTCTTAGCATGATAAAGAAGATTCAAAGAGAGTAAGATGCCAGCTCCTTTCATTCAGTCAGTAGCTTCAATCATTTCTGGACGTTTTTCAATGGCAAAAATCAATGAATATTGTAAATGCACAAACAGTAATTTCTCCGCATTGCAAGGTGCAATTCTGAAATTTTTTGCTTTTTCCTGCTCCTCTTAGCATGATAAAGAAGATTCAAAGACTGAGATGCCAGCTCCTTTCATTCAGTCAGTAGCTTCAATCATTTCTGGACGTTTTTCAATGGCAAAAATCAATGAATATTGTAAATGCACAGACAGTAATTTCTCCGCATTGCAAGGTGCAATTCTGAAATTTTTTGCTTTTTCCTGCTCCTCTTAGCATGATAAAGAAGATTCAAAGAGAGTGAGATGTCAGCTCCTTTAATTCAGTCAGTAGCTTCAAACATTTCTGGTATATGAATAACATGATGTTTTTCAATGGCAAAAATCAATGAATATTGTAAATGCACAAACAGTAATTTCTCCGCATTGCAAGGTGCAATTCTGAAATTTTTTGCTTTTTCCTGCTCCTCTTAGCATGATAAAGAAGATTCAAAGAGAGTGAGATGCCAGCTCCTTTCATTCAGTTAGTAGCTTCAATCATTTCTGGACGTTTTTCAATGGCAAAAATCAATGAATATTGTAAATGCACAAACAGTAATTTCTCCGCATTGCAAGGTGCAATTCTGAAATTTTTTGCTTTTTCCTGCTCCTCTTAGCATGATAAAGAAGATTCAAAGAGACTGAGATGCCAGCTCCTTTCATTCAGTCAGTAGCTTCAATCATTTCTGGACGTTTTTCAATGGCAAAAATCAATGAATATTGTAAATGCACAAACAGTAATTTCTCCGCATTGCAAGGTGCAATTCTGAAATTTTTTGCTTTTTCCTGCTCCTCTTAGCATGATAAAGAAGATTCAAAGAGAGTGAGATGCCAGCTCCTTTCATTCAGTCAGTAGCTTCAAACATTTCTGGTATATGAATAACATGATGTTTTTCAATGGCAAAAATGAATGAATATTTTAAATGCACAAACAGTAATTTCTCCGCATTGCAAGGTGCAATTCTGAAATTTTTTGCTTTTTCCTGCTCCTCTTAGCATGATAAAGAAGATTCAAAGAGAGTGAGATACCAGCTCCTTTCATTCAGTCAGTAGCTTCAATCATTTCTGGACGTTTTTCAATGGCAAAAATCAATGAATATTGTAAATGCACAGACAGTAATTTCTCCGCATTGCAAGGTGCAATTCTGAAATTTTTTGCTTTTTCCTGCTCCTCTTAGCATGATAAAGAAGATTCAAAGAGAGTGAGATGCCAGCTCCTTTCATTCAGTCAGTAGCTTCAATCATTTCTGGACGTTTTTCAATGGCAAAAATCAATGAATATTGTAAATGCACAGACAGTAATTTCTCCGCATTGGAAGGTGCAATTCTGAAATTTTTTGCTTTTTCCTGCTCCTCTTAGCATGATAAAGAAGATTCAAAGAGAGTGAGATGTCAGCTCCTTTCATTCAGTCAGTAGCTTCAAACATTTCTGGTATATGAATAACATGATGTTTTTCAATGGCAAAAATCAATGAATATTGTAAATGCACAAACAGTAATTTCTCCGCATTGCAAGGTGCAATTCTGAAATTTTTTGCTTTTTCCTGCTCCTCTTAGCATGATAAAGAAGATTCAAAGAGAGTAAGATGCCAGCTCCTTTCATTCAGTCAGTAGCTTCAATCATTTCTGGACGTTTTTCAATGGCAAAAATCAATGAATATTGTAAATGCACAAACAGTAATTTCTCCGCATTGCAAGGTGCAATTCTGAAATTTTTTGCTTTTTCCTGCTCCTCTTAGCATGATAAAGAAGATTCAAAGAGAGTGAGATGCCAGCTCCTTTCATTCAGTCAGTAGCTTCAATCATTTCTGGACGTTTTTCAATGGCAAAAATCAATGAATATTGTAAATGCACAAACAGTAATTTCTCCGCATTGCAAGGTACAATTCTGAAATTTTTTGCTTTTTCCTGCTCCTCTTAGCATGATAAAGAAGATTCAAAGAGAGTGAGATGCCAGCTCCTTTCATTCAGTCAGTAGCTTCAAACATTTCTGGTATATGAATAACATGATGTTTTTCAATGGCAAAAATCAATGAATATTTTAAATGCACAAACAGTAATTTCTCCGCATTGCAAGGTGCAATTCTGAAATTTTTTGCTTTTTCCTGCTCCTCTTAGCATGATAAAGAAGATTCAAAGAGAGTGAGATGCCAGCTCCTTTCATTCAGTCAGTAGCTTCAATCATTTCTGGACGTTTTTCAATGGCAAAAATCAATGAATATTGTAAATGCACAAACAGTAATTTCTCCGCATTGCAAGGTGCAATTCTGAAATTTTTTGCTTTTTCCTGCTCCTCTTAGCATGATAAAGAAGATTCAAAGACTGAGATGCCAGCTCCATTCATTCAGTCAGTAGCTTCAATCATTTCTGGACGTTTTTCAATGGCAAAAATCAATGAATATTGTAAATGCACAGACAGTAATTTCTCCGCATTGCAAGGTGCAATTCTGAAATTTTTTGCTTTTTCCTGCTCCTCTTAGCATGATAAAGAAGATTCAAAGAGAGTGAGATGTCAGCTCCTTTCATTCAGTCAGTAGCTTCAAACATTTCTGGTATATGAATAACATGATGTTTTTCAATGGCAAAAATCAATGAATATTGTAAATGCACAAACAGTAATTTCTCCGCATTGCAAGGTGCAATTCTGAAATTTTTTGCTTTTTCCTGCTCCTCTTAGCATGATAAAGAAGATTCAAAGAGAGTGAGATGCCAGCTCCTTTCATTCAGTTAGTAGCTTCAATCATTTCTGGACGTTTTTCAATGGCAAAAATCAATGAATATTGTAAATGCACAAACAGTAATTTCTCCGCATTGCAAGGTGCAATTCTGAAATTTTTTGCTTTTTCCTGCTCCTCTTAGCATGATAAAGAAGATTCAAAGAGACTGAGATGCCAGCTCCTTTCATTCAGTCAGTAGCTTCAATCATTTCTGGACGTTTTTCAATGGCAAAAATCAATGAATATTGTAAATGCACAAACAGTAATTTCTCCGCATTGCAAGGTGCAATTCTGAAATTTTTTGCTTTTTCCTGCTCCTCTTAGCATGATAAAGAAGATTCAAAGAGAGTGAGATGCCAGCTCCTTTCATTCAGTCAGTAGCTTCAATCATTTCTGGACGTTTTTCAATGGCAAAAATCAATGAATATTGTAAATGCACAAACAGTAATTTCTCCGCATTGCAAGGTACAATTCTGAAATTTTTTGCTTTTTCCTGCTCCTCTTAGCATGATAAAGAAGATTCAAAGAGAGTGAGATGCCAGCTCCTTTCATTCAGTCAGTAGCTTCAAACATTTCTGGTATATGAATAACATGATGTTTTTCAATGGCAAAAATCAATGAATATTTTAAATGCACAAACAGTAATTTCTCCGCATTGCAAGGTGCAATTCTGAAATTTTTTGCTTTTTCCTGCTCCTCTTAGCATGATAAAGAAGATTCAAAGAGAGTGAGATACCAGCTCCTTTCATTCAGTCAGTAGCTTCAATCATTTCTGGACGTTTTTCAATGGCAAAAATCAATGAATATTGTAAATGCACAAACAGTAATTTCTCCGCATTGCAAGGTGCAATTCTGAAATTTTTTGCTTTTTCCTGCTCCTCTTAGCATGATAAAGAAGATTCAAAGAGAGTAAGATGCCAGCTCCTTTCATTCAGTCAGTAGCTTCAATCATTTCTGGACGTTTTTCAATGGCAAAAATCAATGAATATTGTAAATGCACAAACAGTAATTTCTCCGCATTGCAAGGTGCAATTCTGAAATTTTTTGCTTTTTCCTGCTCCTCTTAGCATGATAAAGAAGATTCAAAGAGAGTGAGATGCCAGCTCCTTTCATTCAGTCAGTAGCTTCAATCATTTCTGGACGTTTTTCAATGGCAAAAATCAATGAATATTGTAAATGCACAAACAGTAATTTCTCCGCATTGCAAGGTGCAATTCTGAAATTTTTTGCTTTTTCCTGCTCCTCTTAGCATGATAAAGAAGATTCAAAGAGAGTGAGATGCCAGCTCCTTTCATTCAGTCAGTAGCTTCAAACATTTCTGGTATATGAATAACATGATGTTTTTCAATGGCAAAAATCAATGAATATTTTAAATGCACAAACAGTAATTTCTCCGCATTGCAAGGTGCAATTCTGAAATTTTTTGCTTTTTCCTGCTCCTCTTAGCATGATAAAGAAGATTCAAAGAGAGTGAGATACCAGCTCCTTTCATTCAGTCAGTAGCTTCAATCATTTCTGGACGTTTTTCAATGGCAAAAATCAATGAATATTGTAAATGCACAAACAGTAATTTCTCCGCATTGCAAGGTGCAATTCTGAATTTTTTTGCTTTTTCCTGCTCCTCTTAGCATGATAAAGAAGATTCAAAGAGAGTGAGATGCCAGCTCCTTTCATTCAGTCAGTAGCTTCAATCATTTCTGGACGTTTTTCAATGGCAAAAATCAATGAATATTGTAAATGCACAGACAGTAATTTCACCGCATTGGAAGGTGCAATTCTGAAATTTTTTGCTTTTTCCTGCTCCTCTTAGCATGATAAAGAAGATTCAAAGAGAGTGAGATGTCAGCTCCTTTCATTCAGTCAGTAGCTTCAAACATTTCTGGTATATGAATAACATGATGTTTTTCAATGGCAAAAATCAATGAATATTGTAAATGCACAAACAGTAATTTCTCCGCATTGCAAGGTGCAATTCTGAAATTTTTTGCTTTTTCCTGCTCCTCTTAGCATGATAAAGAAGATTCAAAGAGAGTAAGATGCCAGCTCCTTTCATTCAGTCAGTAGCTTCAATCATTTCTGGACGTTTTTCAATGGCAAAAATCAATGAATATTGTAAATGCACAAACAGTAATTTCTCCGCATTGCAAGGTGCAATTCTGAAATTTTTTGCTTTTTCCTGCTCCTCTTAGCATGATAAAGAAGATTCAAAGAGAGTGAGATGCCAGCTCCTTTCATTCAGTCAGTAGCTTCAATCATTTCTGGATGTTTTTCAATGGCAAAAATCAATGAATATTGTAAATGCACAAACAGTAATTTCTCCGCATTGCAAGGTGCAATTCTGAAATTTTTTGCTTTTTCCTGCTCCTCTTAGCATGATAAAGAAGATTCAAAGAGAGTGAGATGCCAGCTCCTTTCATTCAGTTAGTAGCTTCAATCATTTCTGGACGTTTTTCAATGGCAAAAATCAATGAATATTGTAAATGCACAAACAGTAATTTCTCCGCATTGCAAGGTGCAATTCTGAAATTTTTTGCTTTTTCCTGCTCCTCTTAGCATGATAAAGAAGATTCAAAGAGACTGAGATGCCAGCTCCTTTCATTCAGTCAGTAGCTTCAATCATTTCTGGACGTTTTTCAATGGCAAAAATCAATGAATATTGTAAATGCACAAACAGTAATTTCTCCGCATTGCAAGGTGCAATTCTGAAATTTTTTGCTTTTTCCTGCTCCTCTTAGCATGATAAAGAAGATTCAAAGAGAGTGAGATGCCAGCTCCTTTCATTCAGTCAGTAGCTTCAAACATTTCTGGTATATGAATAACATGATGTTTTTCAATGGCAAAAATCAATGAATATTTTAAATGCACAAACAGTAATTTCTCCGCATTGCAAGGTGCAATTCTGAAATTTTTTGCTTTTTCCTGCTCCTCTTAGCATGATAAAGAAGATTCAAAGAGAGTGAGATACCAGCTCCTTTCATTCAGTCAGTAGCTTCAATCATTTCTGGACGTTTTTCAATGGCAAAAATCAATGAATATTGTAAATGCACAGACAGTAATTTCTCCGCATTGCAAGGTGCAATTCTGAAATTTTTTGCTTTTTCCTGCTCCTCTTAGCATGATAAAGAAGATTCAAAGAGAGTGAGATGTCAGCTCCTTTCATTCAGTCAGTAGCTTCAAACATTTCTGGTATATGAATAACATGATGTTTTTCAATGGCAAAAATCAATGAATATTGTAAATGCACAAACAGTAATTTCTCCGCATTGCAAGGTGCAATTCTGAAATTTTTTGCTTTTTCCTGCTCCTCTTAGCATGATAAAGAAGATTCAAAGAGAGTAAGATGCCAGCTCCTTTCATTCAGTCAGTAGCTTCAATCATTTCTGGACGTTTTTCAATGGCAAAAATCAATGAATATTGTAAATGCACAAACAGTAATTTCTCCGCATTGCAAGGTGCAATTCTGAAATTTTTTGCTTTTTCCTGCTCCTCTTAGCATGATAAAGAAGATTCAAAGAGAGTGAGATGCCAGCTCCTTTCATTCAGTCAGTAGCTTCAATCATTTCTGGACGTTTTTCAATGGCAAAAATCAATGAATATTGTAAATGCACAAACAGTAATTTCTCCGCATTGCAAGGTACAACTCTGAAATTTTTTGCTTTTTCCTGCTCCTCTTAGCATGATAAAGAAGATTCAAAGAGAGTGAGATGCCAGCTCCTTTCATTCAGTCAGTAGCTTCAAACATTTCTGGTATATGAATAACATGATGTTTTTCAATGGCAAAAATCAATGAATATTTTAAATGCACAAACAGTAATTTCTCCGCATTGCAAGGTGCAATTCTGAAATTTTTTGCTTTTTCCTGCTCCTCTTAGTATGATAAAGAAGATTCAAAGAGAGTGAGATACCAGCTCCTTTCATTCAGTCAGTAGCTTCAATCATTTCTGGACGTTTTTCAATGGCAAAAATCAATGAATATTGTAAATGCACAAACAGTAATTTCTCCGCATTGCAAGGTGCAATTCTGAAATTTTTTGCTTTTTCCTGCTCCTCTTAGCATGATAAAGAAGATTCAAAGAGAGTGAGATGCCAGCTCCTTTCATTCAGTCAGTAGCTTCAATCATTTCTGGACGTTTTTCAAAGGCAAAAATCAATGAATATTGTAAATGCACAGACAGTAATTTCTCCGCATTGCAAGGTGCAATTCTGAAATTTTTTGCTTTTTCCTGCTCCTCTTAGCATGATAAAGAAGATTCAAAGAGAGTGAGATGCCAGCTCCTTTCATTCAGTCAGTAGCTTCAAACATTTCTGGTATATGAATAACATGATGTTTTTCAATGGCAAAAATCAATGAATATTTTACATGCACAAACAGTAATTTCTCCGCATTGCAAGGTGCAATTCTGAAATTTTTTGCTTTTTCCTGCTCCTCTTAGCATGATAAAGAAGATTCAAAGAGAGTGAGATACCAGCTCCTTTCATTCAGTCAGTAGCTTCAATCATTTCTGGACGTTTTTCAATGGCAAAAATCAATGAATATTGTAAATGCACAAACAGTAATTTCTCCGCATTGCAAGGTGCAATTCTGAAATTTTTTGCTTTTTCCTGCTCCTCTTAGCATGATAAAGAAGATTCAAAGAGAGTGAGATGCCAGCTCCTTTCATTCAGTCAGTAGCTTCAATCATTTCTGGACGTTTTTCAATGGCAAAAATCAATGAATATTGTAAATGCACAGACAGTAATTTCTCCGCATTGGAAGGTGCAATTCTGAAATTTTTTGCTTTTTCCTGCTCCTCTTAGCATGATGAAGATTCAAAGAGAGTGAGATGTCAGCTCCTTTCATTCAGTCAGTAGCTTCAAACATTTCTGGTATATGAATAACATGATGTTTTTCAATGGCAAAAATCAATGAATATTGTAAATGCACAAACAGTAATTTCTCCGCATTGCAAGGTGCAATTCTGAAATTTTTTGCTTTTTCCTGCTCCTCTTAGCATGATAAAGAAGATTCAAAGAGAGTAAGATGCCAGCTCCTTTCATTCAGTCAGTAGCTTCAATCATTTCTGGACGTTTTTCAATGGCAAAAATCAATGAATATTGTAAATGCACAAACAGTAATTTCTCCGCATTGCAAGGTGCAATTCTGAAATTTTTTGCTTTTTCCTGCTCCTCTTAGCATGATAAAGAAGATTCAAAGAGAGTGAGATGCCAGCTCCTTTCATTCAGTCAGTAGCTTCAATCATTTCTGGACGTTTTTCAATGGCAAAAATCAATGAATATTGTAAATGCACAAACAGTAATTTCTCCGCATTGCAAGGTGCAATTCTGAAATTTTTTGCTTTTTCCTGCTCCTCTTAGCATGATAAAGAAGATTCAAAGAGAGTGAGATGCCAGCTCCTTTCATTCAGTCAGTAGCTTCAAACATTTCTGGTATATGAATAACATGATGTTTTTCAATGGCAAAAATCAATGAATATTTTAAATGCACAAACAGTAATTTCTCCGCATTGCAAGGTGCAATTCTGAAATTTTTTGCTTTTTCCTGCTCCTCTTAGCATGATAAAGAAGATTCAAAGAGAGTGAGATACCAGCTCCTTTCATTCAGTCAGTAGCTTCAATCATTTCTGGACGTTTTTCAATGGCAAAAATCAATGAATATTGTAAATGCACAAACAGTAATTTCTCCGCATTGCAAGGTGCAATTCTGAAATTTTTTGCTTTTTCCTGCTCCTCTTAGCATGATAAAGAAGATTCAAAGAGAGTGAGATGCCAGCTCCTTTCATTCAGTCAGTAGCTTCAATCATTTCTGGACGTTTTTCAATGGCAAAAATCAATGAATATTGTAAATGCACAGACAGTAATTTCACCGCATTGGAAGGTGCAATTCTGAAATTTTTTGCTTTTTCCTGCTCCTCTTAGCATGATAAAGAAGATTCAAAGAGAGTGAGATGTCAGCTCCTTTCATTCAGTCAGTAGCTTCAAACATTTCTGGTATATGAATAACATGATGTTTTTCAATGGCAAAAATCAATGAATATTGTAAATGCACAAACAGTAATTTCTCCGCATTGCAAGGTGCAATTCTGAAATTTTTTGCTTTTTCCTGCTCCTCTTAGCATGATAAAGAAGATTCAAAGAGAGTAAGATGCCAGCTCCTTTCATTCAGTCAGTAGCTTCAATCATTTCTGGACGTTTTTCAATGGCAAAAATCAATGAATATTGTAAATGCACAAACAGTAATTTCTCCGCATTGCAAGGTGCAATTCTGAAATTTTTTGCTTTTTCCTGCTCCTCTTAGCATGATAAAGAAGATTCAAAGAGAGTGAGATGCCAGCTCCTTTCATTCAGTCAGTAGCTTCAATCATTTCTGGACGTTTTTCAATGGCAAAAATCAATGAATATTGTAAATGCACAAACAGTAATTTCTCCGCATTGCAAGGTGCAATTCTGAAATTTTTTGCTTTTTCCTGCTCCTCTTAGCATGATAAAGAAGATTCAAAGAGAGTGAGATGCCAGCTCCTTTCATTCAGTCAGTAGCTTCAAACATTTCTGGTATATGAATAACATGATGTTTTTCAATGGCAAAAATCAATGAATATTGTAAATGCACAAACAGTAATTTCTCCGCATTGCAAGGTGCAATTCTGAAATTTTTTGCTTTTTCCTGCTCCTCTTAGCATGATAAAGAAGATTCAAAGAGAGTGAGATGCCAGCTCCTTTCATTCAGTCAGTAGCTTCAATCATTTCTGGACGTTTTTCAATGGCAAAAATCAATGAATATTGTAAATGCACAAACAGTAATTTCTCCGCATTGCAAGGTGCAATTCTGAAATTTTTTGCTTTTTCCTGCTCCTCTTAGCATGATAAAGAAGATTCAAAGAGAGTGAGATGCCAGCTCCTTTCAGTCAGTCAGTAGCTTCAAACATTTCTGGTATATGAATAACATGATGTTTTTCAATGGCAAAAATCAATGAATATTGTAAATGCACAAACAGTAATTTCTCCGCATTGCAAGGTGCAATTCTGAAATTTTTTGCATTTTCCTGCTCCTCTTAGCATGATAAAGAAGATTCAAAGACAGTGAGATGCCAGCTCCTTTCATTCAGTCAGTAGCTTCAATCATTTGTGGACGTTTTTCAATAGCAAATATCAATGAATATTGTAAATGCACAAACAGTAATTTCTCTGCATTGCAAAGTGCAATTCTGAAATTTTTTGCTTTTTCCTGCTCCTCTTAGCATGATAAAGAAGATTCAAAGAGAGTGAGATGCCAGCTCCTTTCATTCAGTCAGTAGTTTCAAACATTTCTGGTATATGAATAACATGATGTTTTTCAATGGCAAAAATCAATGAATATTGTAAATGCACAACAGTAATTTCTCCGCATTGCAAGGTGCAATTCTGAAATTTTTTGCTTTTTCCTGCTCCTCTTAGCATGATAAAGAAGATTCAAAGAGAGTGAGATGCCAGCTCCTTTCATTCAGTCAGTAGCTTCAATCATTTCTGGACGTTTTTCAATGGCAAAAATCAATGAATATTGTAAATGCACAAACAGTAATTTCTCCGCATTGCAAGGTGCAATTCTGAAATTTTTTGCTTTTTCCTGCTCCTCTTAGCATGATAAAGAAGATTCAAAGAGAGTGAGATGCCAGCTCCTTTCATTCAGTCAGTAGCTTCAATCATTTCTGGTATATGAATAACATGATGTTTTTCAATGGCAAAAATCAATGAATATTGTAAATGCACAAACAGTAATTTCTCCGCATTGCAAGGTGCAATTCTGAAATTTTTTGCTTTTTCCTGCTCCTCTTAGCATGATAAAGAAGATTCAAAGAGAGTGAGATGCCAGCTCCTTTCATTCAGTCAGTAGCTTCAATCATTTCTGGACGTTTTTCAATGGCAAAAATCAATGAATATTGTAAATGCACAAACAGTAATTTCTCCGCATTGCAAGGTGCAATTCTGAAATTTTTTGCTTTTTCCTGCTCCTCTTAGCATGATAAAGAAGATTCAAAGAGAGTGAGATGCCAGCTCCTTTCATTCAGTCAGTAGCTTCAATCATTTCTGGATGTTTTTCAATGGCAAAAATCAATGAATATTGTAAATGCACAGACAGTAATTTCTCCGCATTGCAAGGTGCAATTCTGAAATTTTTTGCTTTTTCCTGCTCCTCTTAGCATGATAAAGAAGATTCAAAGAGAGTGAGATGTCAGCTCCTTTCATTCAGTCAGTAGCTTCAAACATTTCTGGTATATGAATAACATGATGTTTTTCAATGGCAAAAATCAATGAATATTGTAAATGCACAAACAGTAATTTCTCCGCATTGCAAGGTGCAATTCTGAAATTTTTTGCTTTTTCCTGCTCCTCTTAGCATGATAAAGAAGATTCAAAGAGAGTGAGATGCCAGCTCCTTTCATTCAGTTAGTAGCTTCAATCATTTCTGGACGTTTTTCAATGGCAAAAATCAATGAATATTGTAAATGCACAAACAGTAATTTCTCCGCATTGCAAGGTGCAATTCTGAAATTTTTTGCTTTTTCCTGCTCCTCTTAGCATGATAAAGAAGATTCAAAGAGAGTGAAATGCCAGCTCCTTTCATTCAGTCAGTAGCTTCAATCATTTCTGGACGTTTTTCAATGGCAAAAATCAATGAATATTGTAAATGCACAGACAGTAATTTCTCCGCATTGGAAGGTGCAATTCTGAAATTTTTTGCTTTTTCCTGCTCCTCTTAGCATGATAAAGAAGATTCAAAGAGAGTGAGATGTCAGCTCCTTTCATTCAGTCAGTAGCTTCAAACATTTCTGGTATATGAATAACATGATGTTTTTCAATGGCAAAAATCAATGAATATTGTAAATGCACAAACAGTAATTTCTCCGCATTGCAAGGTGCAATTCTGAAATTTTTTGCTTTTTCCTGCTCCTCTTAGCATGATAAAGAAGATTCAAAGAGAGTAAGATGCCAGCTCCTTTCATTCAGTCAGTAGCTTCAATCATTTCTGGACGTTTTTCAATGGCAAAAATCAATGAATATTGTAAATGCACAAACAGTAATTTCTCCGCATTGCAAGGTGTAATTCTGAAATTTTTTGCTTTTTCCTGCTCCTCTTAGCATGATAAAGAAGATTCAAAGAGAGTGAGATGCCAGCTCCTTTCATTCAGTCAGTAGCTTCAATCATTTCTGGACGTTTTTCAATGGCAAAAATCAATGAATATTGTAAATGCACAAACAGTAATTTCTCCGCATTGCAAGGTGCAATTCTGAAATTTTTTGCTTTTTCCTGCTCCTCTTAGCATGATAAAGAAGATTCAAAGAGAGTGAGATGCCAGCTCCTTTCATTCAGTCAGTAGCTTCAAACATTTCTGGTATATGAATAACATGATGTTTTTCAATGGCAAAAATCAATGAATATTTTAAATGCACAAACAGTAATTTCTCCGCATTGCAAGGTGCAATTCTGAAATTTTTTGCTTTTTCCTGCTCCTCTTAGCATGATAAAGAAGATTCAAAGAGAGTGAGATACCAGCTCCTTTCATTCAGTCAGTAGCTTCAATCATTTCTGGACGTTTTTCAATGGCAAAAATCAATGAATATTGTAAATGCACAAACAGTAATTTCTCCGCATTACAAGGTGCAATTCTGAAATTTTTTGCTTTTTCCTGCTCCTCTTAGCATGATAAAGAAGATTCAAAGAGAGTGAGATGCCAGCTCCTTTCATTCAGTCAGTAGCTTCAATCATTTCTGGACGTTTTTCAATGGCAAAAATCAATGAATATTGTAAATGCACAGACAGTAATTTCTCCGCATTGCAAGGTGCAATTCTGAAATTTTTTGCTTTTTCCTGCTCCTCTTAGCATGATAAAGAAGATTCAAAGAGAGTGAGATGCCAGCTCCTTTCATTCAGTCAGTAGCTTCAAACATTTCTGGTATATGAATAACATGATGTTTTTCAATGGCAAAAATCAATGAATATTTTAAATGCACAAACAGTAATTTCTCCGCATTGCAAGGTGCAATTCTGAAATTTTTTTGCTTTTTCCTGCTCCTCTTAGCATGATAAAGAAGATTCAAAGAGAGTGAGATACCAGCTCCTTTCATTCAGTCAGTAGCTTCAATCATTTCTGGACGTTTTTCAATGGCAAAAATCAATGAATATTGTAAATGCACAGACAGTAATTTCTCCGCATTGGAAGGTGCAATTCTGAAATTTTTTGCTTTTTCCTGCTCCTCTTAGCATGATGAAGATTCAAAGAGAGTGAGATGTCAGCTCCTTTCATTCAGTCAGTAGCTTCAAACATTTCTGGTATATGAATAACATGATGTTTTTCAATGGCAAAAATCAATGAATATTGTAAATGCACAAACAGTAATTTCTCCGCATTGCAAGGTGCAATTCTGAAATTTTTTGCTTTTTCCTGCTCCTCTTAGCATGATAAAGAAGATTCAAAGAGAGTAAGATGCCAGCTCCTTTCATTCAGTCAGTAGCTTCAATCATTTCTGGACGTTTTTCAATGGCAAAAATCAATGAATATTGTAAATTCACAAACAGTAATTTCTCCGCATTGCAAGGTGCAATTCTGAAATTTTTTGCTTTTTCCTGCTCCTCTTAGCATGATAAAG